>NC_044032.1:14398205-14509935 GCF_901765095.1 Microcaecilia unicolor | reverse complement strand
GTGACCCGCAGGAGCGTATTTGCGCCTAGAATAGTAATAGGGGACACTCTGTGATTTCCCAAAGTACCTCCTAGATGAGGAGGCAGATGCAGAAGACACCCGTCAGGAGAGAGAAGCTATAGTATCTGTATACTTCTTGATTTGGTTAGTGACCTCCCAACCTTCTCTCCAAAAAGGTTATCCCCCAGCAAAGGGCATCTGTCAACCTCTGCTTAACCTCATGTTCCAGGTCAGAAACACGCAGCCATGAGAGTCTGCGCATCGCTATACCTTGGGCAGAGATTCTGGATGCCACGTCAAGAGTGTCTTAACTTCCCCTGGTCAAGAAGTTGCGACACGCCTTCTGCTGCTTGACCAACTGGCGAAACAGCTCAGTCTGCTCTGAAGAGAGCGTATCGACCAAGTCTGACAGCTGCCTCACCGAGTTCCGCAAGTAATCTCATGAAGAGCTGGTATGACTGGATACGGGTAATGCCAGAAAAACAGCACAAAGGGACTTTAAAAAAGAAGGGAACAAAATTCTTTCATTGAAAAAATAACTTTAATAATGAACTTTGATTGAAGAAAGACCCGACACGGGCCGTGTTTCGGTGCTGCCGCACCTGCGTCAGGGGTCACACCAATGACAAGAGAGGATTCTACAGACAGGTACAAATGTCTTGCTGTTTTCAATGATATATTCCTCCAAGTATCATACGATGTGGAACTTGGTATCCTCCGAATATAATGTATAGCTACACGCACACCATCAGTGTATCAGTTAGACAAAGAGTTTGTGTAATTGATACTCACACTCATGGTGTGCGTGTAGTTATACATTATATTCGGAGGATACCAAGTTCCACATCGTATGATACTCGGAGGAATATATCATTGAAAACATCAAGACGTTTGAAAGCTGTCTGTAGAATCCTCTCTCGTCATTGGTGTGACCCCTGCACCAAAACACGGCCCGTGTTGGGTCTTTCTTCAATCAAAGTTCATTATTAAAGTTATTTTTTCAATGAAAGAATTTTGTTCCCTTCGTTTTTAAAGTCCCTTTGTGCTGTTTTTTCTGTTTTGACCTTTTTTGTACTTTGTTCCCTCTCTTTGTTACATTATGGATACCGGTAATGAGCATAGAGGCCTGATACATCTTTCTCCAAAAGAGTCCAGGGTTCTAGCTTCTCTGCCTGGGGGAGCCAAGACATAGTTCCTAGTACTCCTGGCTTTTTTGAGAGCGGCATCCACCATCATGAAGTCGTGAGGTAACTGAGACCTCACTAAACCAGGTTCCCCATGGATCTGATACTGGGTGTCAATTTTCTTGGGGACCCACAGGGAGAGGGGATGCCCAGTTCCTAAAGAGGACTGCCTTGAGTACCTCGTGGAGAGGAGCTGTCACTGCCACTTTAGGAGGGGAGGTGTAGCTAAGGACCTCAAGCATCTTCGCCCCGGGCTCATCCTCCTACGGGGAATGGAATGGGATCAGCCATTTCCTGTACAAAGGAGGTGAAAGAGATGCTTTTAGGTGGAGACATTCTCCATTCAGGTGGTGGGGAGGGCTCAGAAGGAATCCCATAGGACTCATCGAAGGAAAAGTACCTAGGATCTTCTTCTGACACCCATGAGCACTCCTCGTCTGTGTCGGATAAGAGTTCCTTAAGGGACGTCCGAGATCAGGCCCGCCTCAATGACGAGGACCCATGTCCTCGAGAGCGACATCAAGAAACTGGCTCCTGCCTTGACTCCAGCAAAGCTTCCTCAACTTATGTCGAGGAGATGCCGTTCTGGGTGGCTGTCGACAATGGTGCTGCAAGCGGTGCCAGCGTTGGAGACTGCACCATAGGCTAAGGGCCAGGCAGGACTGCAGCGGGAGGTATGGATGGCGCCAGCACCCCCGATACTGATGCACATTGCTGCATTAAGCCGTCCAGCAGCTCAGGGAGCAAGGCCCGGGATGTGCTCAATGAGGGCCACCATTGGGAAAGACTATGGCATTGGCTGAGGTGCAGGCTGCAGAATCACTGGGGCCGGTGCAGGAGCAGGTTTCCAGCTGCTTGGAGACAGTCGCCTTGGCACCTCCTGAATAGAGCAGCAGTGGTCCTCCTGGTGTCGAAGCTTCTCAGATGCAAACTCCCTCGGTGCCCCAGAGCTCCCGGCAGCATGCATCGAAGGAGATCGGTGTTGGTGCTTCTTGGCCTTCACCCGATGTATGCCACCCATGCTCGTCAGTGCCGATGAGGATGACGTTGACATTGAATCCTCCCTTTGCCTCGGGGTCAGTCACTGTTCCCAGTGTCATGGGGCCTTGAAGTAGCCATCTATACTTGTACTCCTGAGGTCGGTGTAATGGTCAACATCGATGCTGATGCCTCTGACCTCAATGCCAATGCCGACGTCGAGGGACCAGACCGGGCTCCAAAACTCTTTGTGCATTGAACCTCTCAGCAAACCTCAGTCCTTTTTTTCATACGAACGCAAAAGACACAGCAGGGCTATGGTCAGGCCCCGGGCACTGGAGACACCAAGAATGGGTGCCTTTTCCTGAGATGGTTCAGTTGCACCGAGTACAATGCTTGAAGCCACTGGGAGTCTTCATGTACATGGAAGAAAAAACCGCAGCGGCGAAATTAAAAGATGCAATGGTGCCTGAAAAAAGGGGAAAAAGGCACAAAAAAAACCAGCCCAATCGGGCAGGCCTAAAAGTGGCCCGCATCTAAAAATAAAGGAAACTTAAATGTGGGCCAAAAGAAAACTAAAGAAATAAAGGAAAACTTTTAATAACCGCCAAAGGCACTTGAAAAGGCAAAGAACGCATCACCACAAAAAGCAGCAGCTGCTCCTCAGTAGAAAAAGCGAAACTGAGACGGTGTGTTCGCACTGCAGGCGAGAAGGCACTCGCTCATGCTCACTAGAGTGCTGCTCTCGCTCCAAAAAGCTCTCATTTTTTTAATGGCATATTGCCGAACCAGGCAACGTGGAGACGGCGTCTACCCACTTGTGGGAAATGTAAGCCTACTTGTCCTCGGAGAAAGAACTTTTACTGATACTCCCTGTGCGGCAGTTGTTGGAGGGGGGACATATGGGTTGAGCATGGGCAGGACATACTAAAGTTACATAACAGATATTTGCAAGGGGGGATACACATGGGAGGAGCATGGGTGGGACATATTTTAACTTACACAGTAGTTATTTGTAAGGGGGCGTACATCTGGGTGGAGGATACAGAGACATTCGTACTGTCGGCAGCTAGATTATTGCAATTCAGTGTACGTAGGTTTGCCTCAGAAACAATTGACTCTATTGTAATTGCTTCAAAGCTGATCAATTATTGACTGAGCTATGCAGTTAAGTCAAGAATTGTGTATACATTAATGTGCCTGGTCTTTAAGTCCTTAAACGGTCTGGGTGCTGTTCATCTTTACGACTGGAATTAAGGGTAATAACATTATTATGTATCTTGCTGTTACTACTACTAATTATCACTTCTATAGCGCTACAAGGCATACGCATCGCTGTGCATCATACACGAAAAGGCAGTCCCTGCTCAAAGAGCTTACAATCTAAATAAGACAGGTAAACAGACAGAACAACTAAGAGGTGAGGGAATAAAGAGGTGGGGATAAAAGAACAGGGCAAGTGAGTAGAGGTTAGGAGTCAAAAGCAGCGTCAAAGAGGTGGGCTTTTAGTCTGGACTTGAAAACGGCCAAAGACGGGGCTAGACGTACAGGCTCGGGAAGTCTATTCCAGGCGTGAGGTGCAGTGAGATAAAAGGAATGGAGTCTGGAATTAGCAGTAGAGAAGAAGGGGACAGATAAGAGAGATTTATCTACAGAACTGAGTACCCGAGAGGGGGCCATAGGGAGAGACAAGAGTGGAGAGGTACTGGGGAGCGGCAGAGTGAATGCACTTATAGGTCAATAAGAGAAGTTTGAATTGAATGCAGAAACGGATAGGGAGCCAGTGAAGTGACATAAGGAGAGGGCTAATGTCAGCATAGCGACTTTGGCGGAAAATAAGTCACGCAGTGGAGTTTTGGACTGATTAAAGAGGAGAGAGATGGCTAAGTGGGAGGCCGGTGAGAAGCAGGTTGCAATAGTCTAGGCAAGAGGTGATAAGAGTGTGGATGAGGGTTCTGGTAGGGTGCTCAGAGATGAAGGGACGATTTTGCTGATGTTATAAAGAAATGACAGGTTTTGGCAGTCTGCTGAATGTGAGCAGAGAAGGAGAGAGAGGTGTCAAAGATGACCCCAAGGTTACGAGCTGATGAGACAGGGAGAATGAGAATGAGAGTGCCATCCACAGAAATAGAGAAAGGGGGAGAGGAGAAGTGGGTTTAGGAGGAAAGATGAGAAGCTCTGTTTTGGCCATGTTAAGTTTCAGATGACGTTGAGACATCCAGGCAGCGATATCCGATAGGCTAGGGCTCTTCAGCTTGGAGAAAAGGCGGCTGAGGGGAGATATGATAGAGGTCTATAAAATAATGAGTGGAGTTGAACAGGTAGATGTGAAGCGTCTGTTTACGCTTTCCAAAAATACTAGGGGGCATGCGATGAAGCTACAATGTAGTAAATTTAAAACGAATCTGAGAAATTATTTCTTCACTCAACGTGTAATTAAACTCTGGAATTCATTGCCAGAGAATGTGGTAAAGGCAGTTAGCTTAGCAAAGTTTAAAAAAGGTTTGGACGGCTTCCTAAAGGAAAAGTCCATAGACCGTTATTAAATGGACTTGGGGAAAATCCACTATTTCTGGGATACGCAGTATAAAATGTTTTGTACATTTTTGGGATCTTGCCGGGTATTTGTGACCTGGATTGGCCACTGTTGGAAACAGGATGCTGGGCTGATGGACCTTTGGTCTTTCCCAGTATGGCAATACTTATGTACTTATAAGATGGTGGACAACTGAGTACCTCCCTTAAGATGGCTGCCTTTCTGTCTGTAGAGCAGGGTCTGGCCAACTCCGTAATACAGTGAGGTAAGGTCATCAGGCGTTCACAGGCAGAATTCCAGCAGAAGTTCTTACCTAACATTCCACTTGCAAGCACAGCAACAGGGAGGTGTGAAAAACGATGTGAAACAAGTCCTAGGGCTATCGTGTAGTTTTGTGGTTAGGGTAAAGCCAGGTGTTGTTTTAGATAAGGGGGGCACAGGCAGAGACAGCAGATGTGAGAACTGTCACGTACATACAGTTAGATTAAAGTATAAAAGGAATGTTTTGTTACCTCAGAAATAGGAAGTTTTGCTAGCACTGAGAAGCAACTTGCTTCAGGGCTGGTCTAGTTCCTCTCACAGGAAGAAAGAGACTCTTTTTACATGTACTATTTATGAACTATAATTATAATTGGCAAAACAGCAATTAGATGTCTATTCCTAAATGTACAATAAATTTGCTTCTATGATAAATTTATGATTGGCTAATGGTGTATCTCTTCCTGTGATCTTCTGGATGAGGTAAGGCCCAAAATTAGTTTATCTGGGAACAAGCCCCCAAAGGTTTAGCTTTGCGTCTTGCAGCCTATCTGATAAGAAGCGCAGGTATAGGGCTAAACAATTGGTGCCCCCCCCCCCCCCCCCCCCCCCCCAATGTTGAGGGAAGGTCTCTTTGAGACCAGGTAATCTCACTTTTTTACTGCTGGTTGGGAATTATTTCATGAAAGCCAGTCTGGCTCCTGAACAGCGGACTGAGGTGAGCCAGTCCTTCGGGGACTGAGGATATCCAGCTGAAGGGAACGAAGGTTCTGTTCCGATAATTTAAAGACATGACTGTAAGTATTGTATATATATTTTTTTTCTTAGCATATGCAGCAGATGAATCCAGGAACTGGTGGGTTGTGTCTATCTACCAGCAGGTGGAGATAAGAGATTACAAAGCTGAAGGCAGTGATACAGATGGTTGGCGCCTCCTTCACTTCAGTATATCTCTATCTCTAGCAGTTGGTAGACGGTGTCTGCAGCTCCTGGATTCGTCTCTTGTGCCTGCTGCTGGGCCTTCTGGCCAGTTGAGCTTAGGGTGTGGTTTGGGCTCTGTGCAACTTTAGGGGCATACCTGGTGGCCTGGGTCCCTGCCCTCATCCCGTGGTCCCTTTCCTCTAGAGTTTGGACTGTTGTTTGGACTGTAGCCTTCCTCACTAAAAACAACAACAAAAAAAACTTCTAGTCAACAACAGACCTCTGTTTGCTGCTATCAGCTGTAAAAAACAAAACAGCAGTTCAGGACACAGGCTCTGAAGCTGCAACAGTCAGCAGGTTGCTAAGAGAAGCCTTCAGGGCAGTGCCTGGAGTCGCTGTGTGTGTGAGAAGCCTGCCTGAGCAGTTTAGTGGCAGCCTTGCCAGGAAAGTCCCGCTAGCGGCAGGAAGTCTGGCTGCGTGTCTCCGGTGAGTGCATTTTTTTTCTGCCATTAGGGGATGCGGGGTATTGGTGGCAGAGGCCACCTAGGAGGCTCGTAGTCTGAGCAAGCGTTGGCAGGAGCGTGGACGTGTGTTGCCAGGTGCACAGAAGCACAGGCAGGCACCAGGGATTTCTTTCTCTCAAACGGGATTCCCGCTCTGAGGTGTCTGGTGCACGCACCATTTTCTGTAGGCGCCTCCCGCTTTCCAGCTGTTAGCCGCATTGACTCCACCCACTCTACATGGCTCCGCCCCTGACACACCTGAATCTCACAGCCATTTCAGAAAATATTTTATTTAATAGCCTAATATCATTTTCAATTAGCTTTCAGAGGCCACAAACCTCCTGCTTCAGGTCAGGTCAGGACGTATAATGCTGTTATGGTATCCTCTCATGACCTGAGGAAGGAAGTGCTGGTCTCTGAAGGCTAATCAAAAGTGTTTTAAAATCAGTGAAGGTATCACCTTATTTTCTATTTTGTGTTTTATTTGCATTTATTATCCTTCCTTAACACAGCTACCACATTGCTTTATCCTACATTAAAAATAAAATTATTTTCTGTACCTTGTTGTCTGGCCATTTACTTGTTCTAATTGTGTTGGTCCCAGTCTCTTGATTCTGCATTCCTTTGTCTT
The DNA here is from genome assembly GCF_901765095.1 of Microcaecilia unicolor. NCBI lineage: Eukaryota > Metazoa > Chordata > Amphibia > Gymnophiona > Siphonopidae > Microcaecilia > Microcaecilia unicolor. Next base: position 14,502,924 of record NC_044032.1, on the reverse strand, counting down.
CTCTTAACTCTCTTGCCAGGGTTTCCTGTCCATCATTTTCTCTTTTCTTTGTTTTCTTCAATTTATTTTTCTGCCTCACTCTCTGTCCACATTTAATTCATTCTTACTATCCATTCTTTAATTTCCTTCTTTTTACTTCATCTACCTATGGCTTTTCATCTTCCTCACTTCTTCTTATTCTCCAGTCTTTCACTAATTCTATCCTCTCCCCCTTCCATCCAGCATCTCCCTTCTTTCTAGTGTCTCCCCCTCTCTCTCTGCATCATTCCATCCAGCGTCTCGTCTTTCTCTCCCTAACCTTCCATCCAGCACCTTCCCTCTTTCTCTCCTACCCTTCCATCCAGTGTCATCCCTCTTTCTCTCCATCCTTCCACCCATTACCCTCCTCCAATCCTTCTGTCCATTGTCCCTATACTTCCATCCATTGTCTCCCTCTAACTCCCCTTCCTTCTAGACAGTTCCTCTCTCAACCCTTTTCCACTGAACATGTCCTCTCTCTCCCCCATCCTTCCAGTGTCTTTCCTCTTTCCTTCCCTACCCTTCCATCCAACGTCTTCCCTCTTTCTGCCCCCTACTTCCAGCATTTTCCCTCTTTCTACCTCCTTTCATCCAGCGTTTCTCCATCTGAGAGTAGGGTCTCCCCCAGTTTCTCCCCAGCAGCTTCTCTCTCTCTCTCTCCTGCCCATGTCCCCTCTTTCTTTCCCCATCTTTCCACTCATCTCTCTCTCTCTCTCTGTACCCCTCTTCCATCCAGCATCTTCTCTCTGGCTCTCCCTGCTCTTTTCCATGTCCCCTCTTTCTCTCCCCATCTCTCTCTGGCTCTCCCCTGCTTTTCCATGTCCTTGGCTCTCCCCATCTCTTTTCCATGGCCCCTCTTTCTCTCCCCATCTCTTCTGGCTCTCCCCTGCTCTTTTCCATGCCCCCTCTTTCTCTCCCATCTCTTTTTGGCTCTCCCCTCCTTTTTGCATGTCCACTGGCTCTCCCCTGCAATTTTCCATGTCCCTTGCTCTCCCCCCTGCTCCTTTTCCATGCCCCCCTCTTTTCTCTCCCCATCTCTCTCTGGCTCTCCCTGCTCTTTCCATGTCCCCTCTTTCTCTCCCCATCTCTCTCTGGCTCTCCCCTGCTCTTTTCCATGTCCTTGGCTCTCCCCATCTCTTTTCAATGGCCCCCTATTTCTCTCCCCATCTCTTTCGGCTCTCCCCTGCTCTTTCATGCCCCCTCTTTTCTCTCCCCATCTCATTTTTGGCTCTCCCTCCTTTTTTGCATGTCCATGGCTCTCCCCTGCAATTTTTCCATGTCCCTTGCTCTCCCCTGCTCTTTTCCATGCCCCCTCTTTCTCTTCCACATCTCTCTCTGGCTCTCCCCTGCTCTTTTCCATGTCCCCTCTTTCTCTCCCATCTCTCTTCTGGCTCTCCCTGCTCTTTTCCATGTCCTTGGCTCTCCCCATCTCTTTTCCATGGCCCCTCTTTCTTCCCCATCTCTTTCTGGCTCTCCCCTGCTCTTTTCCATGCCCCCTCTTTCTCTCCCCATCTCTTTTTGGCTCTCCCCTCCTTTTTTTGCATGTCCATGGCTCTCCCCTGCAATTTTCCATGTCCCTTGCTCTCCCCTGCTCTTTTCCATGCCCCCTCTTTCTCTCCCATCTCTCTCTGGCTCTCCCCTGCTCTTTTCCATGTCCCCTCTTTCTCTCCCCATCTCTCTCTGGCTCTCCCCTCCAGCGTCCCCTACCCTTTCCAGCCATGTTTCTCTCTCCCTCATAGTGCTGACACAAGAACAAAAACAAGTGCAGGGCTGCAGCAGCCTTCAAGCATACGCTGTCGGCTCTGCCGGTCCTCTGCCCCCGGAACGGGAAATTGACGTCAGCGGGGACAGAGGACAGAAGAGCCGACAGCGCATGCCTGAAGGCTGCTGCGGCCCCGCGCTTCTTTTTGTTATATGCCGGCTGTGGAGAGAAGCGGCGGATCTGGATCAGCGCAGCATTTGTTCCTGCCGCTGCTCAACAGAAGCAGCAGCAGCAGAAGAATTCAGCGGGAGACTTTCCCAACTTTGGCGGGAGTGCGGGAGATGACCCGCCAAAGCGGGAGTCTCCCGCTGAATGCTGGAGACTTGGCAGGTATGTTGATACGGGGGAATTGTTTTGTGCCCAGATTTCTTCCTCCTTTTCTCTCCATGTCCACTGGTTGGTGGCTTTTGCCCCCTCAGCATTTGTCTGTAGTCTGCCCCTTTTGAGGGTTTCTTCGGATACAGTAATGGTTTTGGCACCCTCTGCGGTAGATCCGCTGTTCTAGGAGAGGTGGCTGGGTGCCGTGTTGGAAGTGGGATCATTGGGATCCCTCTCTGGTTCCCCCTTGATAGCTTCGGGCTTGGGGAGTTCTTAGGCCCATCTCGGGCGGATGGGTCTAGACCGCAAGGTTTTCCAGAAGGAATCTGATGGTCCTTCTGCGGTGCACCTAGTTTTTCGGGATGCACATCAGCCAGCCAATCTGGGGGCTTCTCTGGAGCTGGGGGGCTTCTGACCCCCCCCCCCCCCCAGTTCCTTCTGCTGCTCATGCCTATATTTTGCAAAAGTCTGGTAGGGGAACTGACAGTTCCTTTTTAGTTCAGCCTTTGGAGATTTCTGGCTTGCTCGTTGTCTCAGTCTCCACTGATGGACCCTGCCCTGAAGAGGGGATGTTTACTCTCCAGCTCAGCAGTAGGGTTCATTGCTCCCCTGTCTTCCTGTATTTGGAGGGAGTGTTTTCAGGACAGTCCCTTTCTGCACAAAGGCAGCAAGAATCATCTGAGCTGGAAAGCCATGTTTGCCTAAGTGGGTGCATTGATGGCAGCAGGCTCGCGTAGGACTGACTGTCTGTGGTGAGTTACGATTTTTTTTGGGGGGGGGTTACATTTGTACCCCGCGCTTTCCCACTCATGGCAGGCTCAATGCGGCAGGCAATGGAGGGTTAAGTGACTTGCCCAGAGTCACAAGGAGCTGCCTGTGCGGGAATCGAACTCAGTTCCTCAGTTCCCCAGGACCAAAGTCCACCACCCTAACACTAGGCCACTCCTCCACTTATAGTTCCTGCATTGGCTAAAGGCTGTTCCTGGTGGGGAAACAGTGAACAGCATCAGAGCAGGGCTCCTTGTGTGTTTTTATTTACAGACTTTTGTGTCCCCTCAATTCACTCTACTTTACTTCTATATACCCCTGGTGGAATTTTGTACACAGAAATTCTGCATAGAGAAATGAAACATTTTCTGTATAGTATTTTAAAGTTCTGTAGACTTAATTTTCATGAAAATAACTATAATCACAAGTCTTTGCACAATTGATTTTTATTAGTTTATGTATTTATTTATTACATTTGTATCCCACATTTTCCCACCTATTTGCAGGCTCAATGTGGCTTACATAGTACCGTAATGGTGATAGTGGTGATCCTTGTGGTACTCCGCAGTCTGGTTTCCAAGGTGATGATATGTTTTTGCTAGCTTTCCCTTGATATGTTCTTGTGGTTAGGAAACCCTTGATCCATTTGAGTGTATTTCCACTGATTCTGAAGTAATTTAGGAGTCTTAGAAGTATGTTATGATTAATCATGTCGAATGCACTGGACATGTCAAATTGAAGGAGAAGTGTACTTTTACCTATTGCTATTTCCTGTTTGAATTTAGTTAAGAGAGTAAGTAATACTGTTTCGGTGCTGTGTAAGGGGCGGAATCCTGATTGTGATTCATGTACTATTGTGAATTTGTCTATGTAATCGTTAAGTTGTTTGGTTACCAAACCTTCCATTAATTTGACTACCAGTGGGATAGATTTTGCTCACACCTTTTTCTGTAGTGGCTCAAGGTGAGTTATATTAGGTACACTGGATATTTCTATGTCCCTAGAGGGCTCACAATTTAAGCTTGTGCCTGAGGCAATGGAGGGTTAATTGACTTGCCCAAGATCACAAGGAGCAGCAGTGGGGTTTGAACTGGCCACTCTGAATGTTGAGACCGGTTCTCTAACCACCAGGCCACTCTACTCTGTTCTTCTGTATTGCATTCTAAATGATTAAACAAGCAGAATTCCCTTAAGCGTACCTTGAAAGAGTATTATAATTCTGTTCATAACCCCCTTTCTCCCCCCTCCACTTGAACCCTCTGGCTCTCTTGCCACCCCCTCCTCCCCAGGTGGGGCCTGACTCTATTCTCTCTAACTGGCTTTGCTTTGTCTCTCTTTCCTGGGCCTGGTCCCCTCTGCATTCTCTCACTCTGTCTCTCCCTGAATCCCAGAGCTGTCTCCTTCCTTCTGGTTCTCCCTTCCCTGGGGTTTGACACCCTTCAGGCCCAAATCTGTCCATGCTCCCATTTCTTTTGCCTCTGGACTCTGTAACTTTAGGGTCCATTTTGCTCTAGGGATTTCAGCCTGCGGGTTTCTCGTGAGCTGTTTTCTCGTGAGCTGTGCAGGAACCTCTTTACCCTGGGGTCATTCACCCGATCGTCCTGCATTCCTTTTGGCTTCTCTACTTAAGGGGGTCAATGCCCTGGGGTTCTCAACCTGTTCCTGCTTTCCTCCTCCTGACTCCTATTATACTTCCCAGCTGGGTTCAGGAAGTTTCCATGCCCCACCCCATTGCCATAGTTACTCAGATCAGGAACTACCTTTCCCACAATTCAGGGTTTTTCTTCCCTCTGTGCTGTGCTTGCCTGTGTCATCAAGCCAGTCTATCCGCACCCCTCCACCTTGAGTCACTGAAAAAGTATGAGCTAAATCTAAATAAACTAAATTAGCTTATTGGTAAATAAACATGGTGCAATTTATTATCACTGCCAGTGTTCATTTGATGATATTATGCACGGTTTCTAATATATTCTTTTCGATTTGTTTAGAATTGTAAAACGTTGGAGAGAAAGCTGAGGTATGGAGATTTTCCTTATAAAAATATGATTAACGATTGCCTACATTTGTTTGAAATCCATCTAATACTTTGAAGTTAAAGACTGCAAATTTAATAAATGAAATAATTATTTGAACTTTATTATTCTGTGGAATTTTTGACTTTATTTATTTATTTATTTTTAGTGGCCTGGAGTGGACAAATATGACAATCAATCTGTTCAAATTGTATTTGACAATATGGTTGGTAAGTATTCTACATAGTAGCAGGGGTAAATCTGTAAACTAGGTGCTAAGATTTATTCCTGGGTTACACACATAACTGTTCAGAACACTACCACATATGCATGTACATGTCCGTATTCCACCTAGGTCCCTGTCTCTGCTTTGCCTAAAATACTGTACTCCCTCCAGATGATGCCCCATGATGAGGCAGTGTATAGGGGAACAGTGACTTCCTTCATCTGGTCCAACCGCAGAGTGCGCATAGGATATTCTAAGCTGAGAAGCCCCAGAGAGAGGGGAGGAGTAAATCTACCAGATTTGCGTCTATATAATGTAGCAGCCGCGTTCCGTTGGTGGCATGAATCAAGATATGCTCCGATAGGCCTCTGGGAACAGTGTCTTCAATGCAGTCCATATCCGGGGTGGGGGGTCCACTATATCGCCATTATTAAAACCGTTGTGCAGAGTGTGGGGCTGGTGGCACTCGAACAGGAAGGTGCTGTGGGAGCCTCGCCTTTCTTGGAATTAGTAAAGAATCCCGATTTCCATGCGAGCCAGGGTTTTAGTATATGGGAGCGATGGTGTCGAGAAGGGTGCAGATATGTGGGACAATTTTTGGAATTGGGGGCAGGGGCGATACCATACTTTGGGGATTGTCAGAAGAAGTGGGGGCAGAGTGGCAGTTATCCAAACTTCACTCAGCTAGATGATATGTTTATGCAGCTGCTGACTACAGCGGTTAGCTTGGCAGAGTTTAAAAAGGGTTTGGACAGTTTCCTAAAGGACAAGTCCATAGACTGCTACTAAATGGACTTGGGAAAAATCCACAATTTCGGGAATAACATGTATAGAATGTTTGTGCGTTTGGGAAGCTCGCCAGGTGCCCTTGGCCTGGATTGGCCGCTGTCGGGGACAGGATGCTGGGTTCGATGGCCTTTGGTCTTTTCCAGTATGGCATACTTATGTACAGCAAACAGACTTTCAGTGTGATATAGGATGGGGAAGAAATGTCGGGGACCACCTAGCCCCAGTGAGCAATTAGCAAAAATGGAGTGGGAAAAATTTGTCAACTTTGTTTCAGTTCAGCTTTTCAAGCCACACCAAATGCAAGGTTGCAGGAGACGCAATTTAGGATCCTCTCAAAAAGCAGGGAGAAGGCTATGGCACTTTGGGATAAATGTGTGGTGGGAAGGGGCACAACAGTGCATCACTTCTTAGAGTGTAGTAAATTGCAATCTTTTGGATGTAATTACTACTACTACTATTAGCATTTCTATAGCGCTACAAGGCTCTATAACGATAGTGGGCACTCAGTGTGAATGGTCATATGCAACCCTACCCTTGGACTTCGGCAAGGCACTGGATGCTCAGGGACTGCTGGAACATCATAGTAGATGACGGCAGAAAAAGACCTGCACGGTCCATCCAGTCTGCCCGTATACCTTACTTTGATTTGTATCTGTCATTTTCTGTGCCCAGCACCATCCCCGCCCCCCACCACCGGCTCCGCCACCCAATCTCCGCTAAGCTTCTGAGGATCCATTCCTTCTGAACAGGATTCCTTTATGTTTATCCCACGCATGTTTGAATTCTGTTACCGTTTTCATCTCCACCACCTCCCACGGGAGGGCATTCCAAGCATCCACCACCCTCTCCGTGAAAAAATACTTCCTGACATTTTTCTTGAGTCTGCCCCCCTTCAATCTCATTTCATGTCCTCTCGTTCTAACACGTGCGGACTATGAAATATTGCAGGAAGACCTTAGGAAATTTGAAGACTGGGCATCCAAGTGGCAGATGACATTTAATGTGGACAAATGCAAGGTGATGCACATTGGAAAGAATAATCCTAATACAGTTACTTGATGTTAGAGTCCACCTTGGGGGTCAGCGCTCAAGAAAAAGATCTGGGTGTTGTTGCAGATAATACGCTGAAATCTTCTGCTCGGTGTGTGGCGGCGGCCAAAAAAGCAAACAGGATGCTAGGAATTATTAGCAAAGGGATGGGCGAATAAGACCAAAAATATTATAATGCCTTTGTATCGCTCCATGGTGCGTCTGCACCTTGAGTATTGCGTTCAGTTCTGGTCGTGGTATCTCAAAAAAGATAGAACGGAATTAGAAAAGGTTCAAAGAAGAGCAACCAAAATGATAGGGGATGGAACTCCTCTCGCATGAAGAAAGGCTAAAAAGGTTATGACTTCACCTTGGAAAAGAGACGGATGAGGGAAGATATGATTGAGATCTTCAAAATCCTGAGTGGTGCCGAATGAGTAGAAGTAAATCGATCTTTTACTCTTTCCAAAAGTACAAAGACTAGGGGGACACTTGAGGAAGTTACATGGAAATACTTTTAAACAAATAGGAGGAAATATTTTTTTCACTGAACGAATAGTTAAGCTCTGGAACTCTTTGCCAGAGAAGCTGGTAACAGCGGTTAGCATATCTGGGTTTAAAAAAGGTTTGGCCAAATTCCTGGAGGAAAGGTCTATAGTCTGCTATTGAGACAGACATGGGAAGCAAATGTTTGCCCTGGGACTTGTAGTATGGAGTGTTGCCACGATTTGGGTTTCTGCCAGGTGACCTGGCTTGGCCACTGTTTGGAAAACAGGATACTGGACTAGATGGACCATTGGTCTAACCCAGTATGGCTAGTCTTATGTTCTTATGGTTAACAGCCCACTAATGCATAAAGTTAGGACAGCAAAAAGATCATCTTTATCTAGGTAACCGAATAACCACAGGTGGCTGATTTATGCCTAGTTTTTCAGTGCTGGTATCATAGTAACATAGTAGATGACGGCAGAAAAAAACCTGCATGGTCCATCCAGTTTGCCCACAAGATAAATTCATATGTGTATACCTTACCTTGATTTGTACCTGTCTTTTTCAGGGCACAGACAGTATAAGTCTGCCCAGCAGGATTCCCCGCCTCCCAGCCACCAGTCCCACCTCCCATCACCGGCTCTGGCACAGACTGTATAAGTCTGCCCTCCACTATCCTTGCCTCCCAACCACCAACCCCTCTTCCCCCCCACCTGCTCTGACACCCAATTTCGGCTAAGTTTCTGAGGATCCATTCCTTCTGCACAGGATTCCTTTATGTATATCCCACGCATGTTTGAATTCCGTTACCGTTTTCCTCTCCACCACCTCCCGCGGGAGGGCATTCCAAGTGTCCACCACCCTCTCCGTGAAGAAATACTTCCTGACATTTTTCTTGAGTCTGCCTCCCTTCAACCTCATTTCATGTCCTCTCGTTCTTCCGCCTTCCCATCTCCAAACATTTGTACTAGGAGCATTGATGTTGGCGTGAAAGACAATCCGACACCACTGGGTGGGGAAAGACCCCCCTCCCCCGTCTTCAGCTGAGTGAAAGGCTAATATGATCCAGATGGCCACATGGGAGCTCCACCGCGCATATCATCCCACGGGACGTTCTTTTTGATGCCAAGTGGTCTGATTTCATACCATAGAAGGCTGCAGTATGGGGTCAAACAGATTACTATATCTCAGCAAGTATTGCATCGGTGAATGTAAAGCTTTACCAGTGTTCATTGGGGACATGTATGAATGTTCACAGAAAATTTCATCGAAATCCGTGATGGTCGAGCAGGGACCACAAGACCACTTGACATGGAATGATGTCTTGAAACTGGTACAAAATTACTTACAGGGGCAGGCAGCGGCCACCCAATCAGCAGAGAGGCGGGAGGGTTATAGTAGAAAAATGAATGGAGCAAGTACAAGCGAGTATGTTCATCTTATTGCGTTATTGTACCACTGTCATCTTGATAGTAACGTGGAGGGGCATAATCGAATGGCGCTGGTTAACTAGATGGCCGGCCGTCTATATAGCCAGCGGCGAAAAACGGTGGCAGAACCGTATTATCGAAAAAGGTAGCCGGCTATCTTTTGTTTTGATAATATGGTTGGAGCCGGCCAAATGTCAGCATTTGGCCCGGCTTTAGAGATGGCTGGGTTCGGTTTTCGGCCATAATGGAAACCGGGCCCGGCGATCTCAAACCCGGCCAAATGCAAGGTATTTGGTTGTGGGAGGAGCCAGCTTTCGTAGTGCACTGGCCCCCCTGACATGCCAGGACACCGGCTGGGCACCCTAGGGGTCAGTGTGGTGGACTTCAGAAAAAGCTCCCACATGCATAGCTCCCTTACTTTGAGTGCTGAGCCCCCCAACCCCCCCAAAAAAAAACCATTACCCACAAATGTACGACACTACCATAGCTCTTAGGGGTGAAGGGGGCAACTACATGTGGGTACAGTGGGTTTTGGAGGGCTCCCATTTACCAGCACAAGTGTTACAGGTAGGGGGGGATGGGCCTGGGTCCGCCTGCTTGAAGTGCACTGCAGTACCCACTAAAAGTGCTCCAGGGACCTGCATACACGCATATTCAAAAGCATGGATTAATGAGACAGAGCCAACATAAGTACATACTGGGAAAAGACCAAAGGTCCATCAACCCCAGCATCCTGTCCCCGACAGCGGCCAAGGGCACCTGGCAAGCTACCCACCTTCACTACATTCTCCGGCAATGAATTCCAGAGTTTAATTACGCGTTGGGTGAAGAAAATGTTTCTCCTATTTGTTTTAAACTTACTACACTGTAGTTTCATGGATTTAGTGAAGGGACTGCAGCCTGTTTTGCATTCTCTAGTCCTTTGTCTCAAGTAATGTGAACACCTTGTTTTTTTTCTAATACAAACTGAAGAGTAGCAAATCTCCTGGACCGGATGGTATACACCCTAGAGTACTGATAGAACTGAAAAATGAGCTTGCGGAGCTACTGTTAGTGATATGCAATTTATCCTTAAAGTCGGGCTTGGTACCGGAAGATTGGAGGGTGGCCAATGTAATGCCGATTTTTTAAAAACATTCAAGGGGTGATCCGGGAAATTATAGACCGGTGAGTCTGACGTCGGTGCCGGGGAAAATGGTAGAGTCTATTATTAAAAACAAAATTACAGAGCACATCCAAGGACATGGATTACTGAGACCGAGTCAGCACGGCTTTAGTGTGGGGAAATCTTGCCTGACCAATTTACTTCAATTCTTTGAAGGAGTAAACAAACATATGGACAAAGGGGAGCCAGTTGATATTGTGTATCTGGATTTTCAAAAGGCGTTTGACAAGGTACCTCATGAAAGGCTACAGAGGAAATTGGAGGGTCATGGGATAGGAGGAAAAGTCCTATTGTGGATTAAAAACTGGTTGAAGGATAGGAAACAGAGAGTGGGGTTAAATGGGCAGTATTCACAATGGAGAGGGGTAGTTAGTGGGGTTCCTCAGGGGTCTGTGCTAGGACCGCTGCTTTTAAATATATTTATAAATGATTTAGAGATGGGAGTAACTAGCGAGGTAATTAAATTTACTGATGACACAAAGTTATTCAAAGTCGTAAACTCACGACAGGATTGTGAAAAATTACAGAAGGACCTTACGAGATTGGGAGACTGGGTGGCTAAATGGCAGATGACGTTTAATGTGAACAAGTGCAAGGTGATGCATGTGGGAAAAAAGAACCCGAATTATAGCTACGTCATGCAAGGTTCCACGTTAGGAGTTATGGACCAAGAAAGGGATCTGGGTGTCATCGTCGATAATACACTGAAGAAACCTTCTGCTCAGTGTGCTGCTGCAGCTAGGAAAGCAAATAGAATGTTGGGTATTATTAGGAAAGGTATAGAAAACAGGTGTGAGGATGTTATAATGCCATTGTATCGCTCCATGGTGCGACCGCACCCAGGGCCGGTCTTAGGCAGAGGCGACCGAGGCGGCTGCATAGGGCCCCGCGCGCCTCGCCTCTCCGACCACGCTCGCCTGCCCTCCACCTATGTCCCGCGACGCGAGTCTCCTCGTTCCCCTGCTGCTCCCCCACCCTCCAGCCACCTGACCCCTCCCGTCTGAGCCCCCCCCTCCCCGACCCGCCAAACGACCCTCTTCTGCCGCCCGCACCTCACCTGACCCGACCCAGCATTTTAAAAAAACCTCCAAGCGGCGGTGCCGGTGCCTCGCGTCTGACAGAAGAAAACTCGCTTCGTTGTTGGCCGGCCTTCCCTCAAGTCCCACCCTTGCGGAAGTTACATCAGAGGGCGGGACTTGAGGGAAGGCCGGCCAACGACGAAGTGAGTTTTCTTCTGTCAGACGCGAGGCACCGGCACCGCCGCTTGGAGGTTTTTTTAAAATGCTGGGTTGGGTCAGGTGAGGTGCGGGCGGCAGAAGAGGGTTGTTTGGCGGGTCGGGGAGGGGGGGCTCAGACGGGAGGGGTCTCAGGTGGCTGGAGGGAGGGGGAGCAGCAGGGGAACGAGGAGACTCGCGTCGCGGGACATGGGTGGATGGCAGGGGAGGGGGGTTTCTGGACATAGGTAGATGGCAGGGGAGGCCAGGGGTACAGGAGGGTCACTGGACATGGGTGGATGGCAGGGGATGGCAGAGGGCACAGGAGGGTCGCTGGACATGGGTGGATGGCAGGGGAGGGCATAGGGGACAGGGGGGGTTGCTGTTCATGGATGGCAGGGGGGACAGGAGGGTCGCTGGACATGGGTGGATGGCAGGGGAGGGGGTTTCTGGACATAGGTGGATGGCAGAGGAGGGCAGGGAGCACAGGAGGGTCGCTAGACATGGGTGGATGGAGGGGAGGGGGTCTCTGGACATAGGTGGATGGCAGGGGAGGGCAGAGGGGACAGGGGGGGTTGCTGGACATAGATGGATGGCAGGGGGGACAGGAGGGTCGCTGGACATGGGTGGATGGAGGAGAGAGAAGAAATGCTGGACATGGATGGAGGCGAGGGGAGAGTGAGGAAGGAGATGAGGTGAGGGAAAAGGAAGAGAGGAGAAAAAGTGCACATGGATATAGAAAATAGGCAGAAGCTGGATCCACTGGACAGTCAAGTCTGCGGAGGACCCAGCTTTTACTTACGGATGTAGGGCGAGAAATGAAGAAGAAAGGCGGAAAGTAAAGAAATAAATGGAAAGGAAGCCCTGGAAACGGAGTTAAGAGGACAGATAGCAGCACAATCGGATACTGAGCTAGCATGATCAGAAAAACAAAGTCACCAGACAACAAAGGTAGAAAAAACTATTTTATTCAGGATTTATTAATTGGAATATGTCAGTTTTTGGAAATGTGCATCTGTGATATTTTTCATGTAAGTTTTAATTTTTGTAGTATTGCTACATACTGAGTCTGACTTCTTGAGGTAACTTTCCAGTTCAGTATTTTGCATTCATGTGTTTTTCAGGTATGATCAAGGAAGGTGCAGTATTCTGCTAGCGTATAGTTTGAATCCCTTTTTGTTTTGTTTTTTCACTAGGTTGTGCACTGGTGTTTTAGAGCCCGGTGTAATTACAGTTGCCTTTCCACGCCACACATAAGGTTGTAGCTCGTCCTGTCCTTGGAATTAGTGCTGTTTATGGTTTGTTAAGGTTATGAGTGTGTTTTTGCACACGTTTGTGTATAGTGTTTTGCAGTGGAGAGATTGTGTGTTGGCCTTACTAAGGTGGCACCAAACATCGGAAAGGGTGTAGAGCCTAAATCATGACACACTACCTCTAAAAGGGTGTTTTGTGGCTCTACATGAGAATTGTGACATTATGATCCCTTGCTAGCTTCATATTGTTGATAATCTGCATTTTCCGTATGGCTGGTATATTGGTGTATAAGGTATTAATTGTGACTTTTTTTTTTTACTTATTTTTTTTCTGTGTGTTGTCAGACAATTATGGATGACAGAGTCGGAGTCTTCTTCAGTCAGAGAGTTGTGGTATATATTTTAAAACAATTTTAATACCTTGGTGGTCTATATGTTTTTATATTGTACATTATATTTTACATATCACTTTATTTTATTGTATATCTTTTCATTTCATTTTTATTTTATTGCATATATGGGTTACAGAGTAATAGGGGAATTTGAAAGTACTGAATCTTTTCTTAATATTTTTCCTTTATTCTCCTTTGTTATGAGAATTGGAACTACTAATTGTAGTGGACTTGAACTGAATAATTTCTGGGGAGGGGAGGTTTCATGATAGCATTGTGCTTATTATTTCAATCAGTTTTTTTGTACAAGTTTAGCTTCATTTGTCTTTATTTGAAATTTCATAAATAAAAAAATGTTCTAAAAATGGAATAATCTTATCAATGGGGTGGAGCTAGGGTGGGGCGGGGCTACGGTGGGTGTGGGGCTATGGTGGGGTGGGGCTAGGATGGGGCCCCACCAAATTGGTCTGCATAGGGCCCCGCACTTGCTAAGACCGGCCCTGACCGCACCTTGAGTATTGTGTTCAATTCTGGTCGCCGCATCTCAAGAAAGATATAGTAGAACTGAAAAAGGTGCAGCGAAGGGCGACAAAAATGATTGCGGAGATGGGATGACTTCCCTATGAAGAAAGACTAAGGAGGCTAGGGCTATACAGCTTGGAGAAGAGACGGCTGAGGGGAGACATGATAGAGGTATATAAAATAATGAGTGGAGTGGAACAGGTGGATGTGAAGCGTCTGTTCACGCTTTCCAAAAATACTAGGACTAGGGGGGCATGCGATGAAACTACAGTGTAGTACATTTAAAACAAATAGGAGAAAACTTTCTTCACCCAACGCGTAATTAAACTCTGGAATTCGTTGCCAGAGAAAGTGGTGAAGACAGTTAGCTTATCAGAGTTTAAAAAGGGTTTAGACGGTTTCCTAAAGGACAAGTCCATAGACCGCTACTAAATGGACTTGTGAAAAATCCAGAATTTTGGGAATAGCATGTTTAAAATGTTTATACGTTTGGGTAGCTTGCCAGGTGCCCTTGACCTGGATTGGCCGCTGTCCAGGGACAAGATGCTGGGCTCAATGGACCTTTGGTCTTTTCCCAGTATGGCATTACTTATGTACCAATAATCCTAGTAAAACAGTATATAAGCAAGCATATTACAATACAGCAACCCATCTGAGCATGAGACTCTCTTCCCTTCTTCCACTTTTATAGCAAGACATCGTATTCAACCAGCCGTCTCCAGCCAACTGCAACTGGGGTTTCTTTAGAACAGTGACAATCCTAGGTTGGCTGCCACCCGGGGCAGATTGCTGATGCGCACCTCCCTCCCCTGGCGCAATAACGGGCCCCCCTTGCGCATCAACACCCCCCCCCCCCCCCCCCCCCGGGTGCATTCTTAGCTGCTGTGAGTAGCCGCATGGCTCTCGGCTCCGCTGGCTCCCACCCTGCTTCCTCTGCCCCGGAACAGGAAGTAACCTGTTCCTGGGCAGAGGGAGCAGGGAATCTCTCTGCACCTCTCCAGCGGCGTGCACCCGGGGCGGACCGCCCCGCCCTTGGTACGCCGCTGCTTTAGAACAGTCTACTGATTCCTGTCTTTTTTTTCTTTAAATAGGGTGATCAACCATCATGTAAGTTCTTCAGCATGAATTGCAAGATGAAGAGAACGACGTGTGAAACAATATTTAAAATCATTTCACGTAAGTTTCTGTTAGACTTCTTTTTCTCATTCCTGCTGTGATTTAAAAACAACAGCCATGGGTCGCATAGTCCTACTTCGGCTCAATTACTGGGGGCAGGAATTTTATTTGTGTGGGATATATGGGCCCAATGACTACAGTCCCAGTTTTTTCCATACACTCACCTCTTTGGGCCTACAATACACTGATGCCCCCTGGATCTGGGCGGGGGATTTCAATCAGGCACTTAATCCTGCACTAGACAGATCTTCCCTCAGGGCAATCCCGGGACTGGGGAGTGGGAAGGGGATGTCGGCCCTCTGTGATCAATTGCGTTTGGTGGACCCTTGGCGAGTGCACAACCCCACTTCCAGGGACTACACTCATCAATCTAGAGTACATCAGACTTGGTCGAGGATCGACTATATATTGATATCCCAAGAGTGGTTTTTCCGGGTTAGGAGGGCCGAGATCGGACCGATGTTAGTATCGGATCACACTATGATATGGTTGGTCCTGGACCTTTCTGGGGGCACGACTGGGGCCAGGTCTTGGCGCTTCCCCGCATACCTTTATCAAGATAAACACTTTTTCGAACACTTACAGGCAAAATGGCAATTTTATATAGATACCAATGCGGCCTCTTGTGATTCGGCCATTACACTCTGGGAGGCTTCCAAGGCTGTCATGCGTGGAGAGGTGATTTTCTATCTAAGTGCCAAGACTAAGAGGTTGGCTGCTGGGGTATTACGTTTAGAAAGGGAGTATAAATTGGCAAAAAAGAGGCACATATCATATCCCACCAGAGCGAATAAAGATAACATGGACGCAGCTTTGGTGGCCCTTAATTCACTCTTGCATGAGCAGGCTCAGAGACATTTGTCGATGGGCCGATTAAGGTTCCAACGTTTTGGCAATAAGACGGGGAAACTGCTCGCAAGAGTAACTAGGCTTAGCACACCGTCCCAGTTTATTCCCACGATAGTTAACCAGAGGGGGATCCGTGCTTCCACTCCACAGGAGATTTTGGAGGGGTTCCGTACTTATTTTGAGGACATGTACGCATCGGGCGACCGGGAAATGGGGCCCCTATCTTGGGACTATCTAGAGGAGGCGGGAATGCCGAAGCTGAGAACGGCAGTACGACAGGCATTGTCAGCCCCAATCCAAGGTCTGGAGGTCCAGAAGGTTATTAAATCCTTGACACTGGGTTCTGCTCCGGGGATTGATGGATTTTCAAATGAATATTTCAAACTCCTGGCTCCCCAGTTGTGTGCCCCCCTGGTAGCTTATTATGATGAGGTAACAGAGAGAGGTTTTTTTTCCAGGGGGGAAAACGAGGCCCTTATTACACTGATACCTAAACCTGGAAAACCGAAAGACCAAATAGATTCCTATAGACCTATCTCCCTATTAAACGTGGACATAAAGATCTTGGCCAGGGTTTTGACAGACCGGTTGGCGGCCCACATTCCATCTTTGGTGGGGGAGCACCAGGTAGGGTTCGTGAGGGGCCGCCACGCAGTTACCCACGTACGGAAAGTGCTACTAGCAACGGCCTATGGCCAGGCTACTGGGGACCCCTTGCTATTGGTGAGTCTGGATGCAGCCAAGGCCTTTGATAAGGTCAACTGGGATTACCTATTCCAGGTCCTAGAATATATTGGAGTAGGGGGCTAGTTTATGGTTGCCTTAAGGACACTTTATAGGGACACCACAGCTCGGGTGTTGGTGAACGGGCTGCGTTCTGACCCCCTTGTGGTGGCAAGGGGTACTAGACAAGGGTGCCCTCTATCCCCATCATTGTTTCTACTGTACCTGGAGCCCCTTTTGCGTTCCATTCTACGAGACCCAGATATCAAGGGAGTGGTGCTGCATGGGACAGAGATTAGAGTGCTGGCCTTTGCGGATGACCTTTTCTTGACTCTTACTCAGCCTGCTGTATCCGTCCCTCACCTCTTAGAAGCTATAGAAGAGTTTGGTTTTTTCTCCGGGCTTACATTAAATTTACAAAAATCACTAGCACTACCAGTACAGCGGGAGATCAAGGAAGACTGGGTGGGAGACTTCCCATTCCAGTGGGCCGAGGGGGTGGTCCGCTACTTGGGTGTGTTTATTCCATCTGACTTGGCTCGTTTATACTCAGTGAACTTGGGACCCCTGAGAGAAAATTTAATGGCTACCCTGCAGGGATGGAGGGAGTTGCCGCTCTCTCTGCATGGTCGCATAGCTCTGTTCAACATGATACTGTTTCCCAGGTGGACGTATACTTTACAAATGCTCCCGCTCATGCTGGGTTATAAAGAGGACAAATGGCTTCAGAGACAGCTTAACGGGTTCTTATGGAAGGGAAAGAGAGCACGCATTGGGATTCAAAAACTTATGCGGCCAAAAGAGAAGGGGGGATTGGGGCTGTTGGATTTAAAACTCCTTTCTATAGCAAGTTGTTTACGACACATATCAGACTGGTTCCGATCTACTGAATTTTTCTCATGTACAAGGATCGAAACCACGCTGATGGGACCTTTACACTTCTCGTATTGGCTACATGCACCCTCTGATCAGCTAACTTCACTGGGACCCTATAAATATATAATACTCCCCCTGCGCAAAACGTGGCAATGGCTCTGCAAGACACACAAGTGGAGCAACTCGGTGACGCCCCTATTGCCGATTCGGGGTAACCCGGCATTTCCGGAGGGAGAATCTTCCCGCTTGTTGAGGAGATGGGCTGCCCGGGGGATCCATTATCTGTTTCAGGGGGGGGGAAATAAAATATATACGTTTGGCATTCTTTCATTCTAGAACTGTACATGTTTGAGTTTTGTAATAAGTTTGTTGACTTTGATGATTATGTATGCTCAATGTTATGCCAATAAACAGATATAAAAAAAAAAAAAACAACAGCCATAGGACTGTTTAGTAATCAAGTGCGGATTAAGTTTTGTTGACTAGTTCTTGTTTTTCTGTTCCACACAGCTGAAAGATCATATTATATGAAAGGGCCGAAACAGGTTATTGATTTGTAAGTAACAGTTTCTTCAGCTCCTCCTCTAAAGTGTATCATGTTTTCTTAGGACTTCAGGGAGTGAATTTATAAATCTTATGTCTTGTCATTACTGTGGCATGCCTGACTCCGGGAGAAGTGGTAAAAACTAGATGAGAAGGGAATATGTGGGACAATCTACCTACGGAATTATGTTGTTATTTTATTTATTTATTATTACATTTATTATCCCACATTTTCCCACTGATTGCAGGCTCAAAGTGGCTTACATAAATCTGTAGTAAGGCAACAGTGCAAGAAGAACAATTATACAAATTGAGAAGAAGATAGGAAATAACAGTTAAACAGCAATAGACAGGAGATATTGAGGGAGCTCAGAGAGGTTCTGGCGGGTCCTCTTAAAGATTTGTTTAATAAATCCTTGGAGACAGGAGAGGTTCCGAGGGATTGGAGAACGGCGGATGTGGTCCCTCTTCACAAAAGTGGTGATAGGGAAGAAGCTGGAAACTACAGGCCGGTAAGCCTCACTTCGGTTATTGGAAAAGTAATGGAAGCCATGCTGAAGGAAAGGATAGTGAATTTCCTGGAAGCCAATAAGTTGCAAGATCCGAGACAACATGGTTTTACCAGAGGGAAATCGTGCCAAACGAATCTCATTGAATTCTTTGATTGGGTAACTGCAGAATTGTATCATCGACATGCTATAGAAGTAATCTGCTTAGATTTTAACAAAGCTTTTGACACGGTTCCCCACAGGAGGCTCTTAAATAAACTCGATGGGCTGAAGATAGGTCCCGAAGTGGTGAACTAGATTAGGAACTGGTTGACAGACAGACGACAGAGGGTGGTGGTAAATGGAGTTCGCTCGGAGGGAAAGGTGAGTAGTGGAGTGCCTCAGGGATCGGTGCTGGGGCCGATTCTGTTCAATATATTTGTGAGTGACATTGCCGAAAGGTTAAAAGGTAAAGTTTGCCTATTTGCGGATGATACTAAGATTTGTAACAGAGTGGACACCCGGGAGGGAGTGGAAAACATGAAAAAAGATTTGCAGAAGCTAGAAGAATGGTCTAAGGTTTGGCAATTAAAATTCAATGCGAAGAAATGCAAAGTGATGCACCTAGGGAGTAGAAACCCACGAGAGACTTACAGTGGTGGAAATAAGTATTTGATCCCTTGCTGATTTTGTAAGTTTGCCCACTGACAAAGACATGAGCAGCCCATAATTGAAGGGTAGGTTATTGGTAACAGTGAGAGATAGCACATCACAAATTAAATCCGGAAAATCACATTGTGGAAAGTATATGAATTTATTTGCATTCTACAGAGGGAAATAAGTATTTGATCCCCCACCAACCAGTAAGAGATCTGGCCCCTACAGACCAGGTAGATGCTCCAAATCAACTCGTTACCTGCATGACAGACAGCTGTCGGCAATGGTCACCTGTATGAAAGACACCTGTCCACAGACTCAGTGAATCAGTCAGACTCTAACCTCTACAAAATGGCCAAGAGCAAGGAGCTGTCTAAGGATGTCAGGGACAAGATCATACACCTGCACAAGGCTGGAATGGGCTACAAAACCATCAGTAAGACGCTGGGCGAGAAGGAGACAACTGTTGGTGCCATAGTAAGAAAATGGAAGTACAAAATGACTGTCAATCGACAAAGATCTGGGGCTCCACGCAAAATCTCACCTCGTGGGGTATCCTTGATCATGAGGAAGGTTAGAAATCAGCCTACAACTACAAGGGGGGAACTTGTCAATGATCTCAAGGCAGCTGGGACCACTGTCACCACGAAAACCATTGGTAACACATTACGGCATAACGGATTGCAATCCTGCAGTGCCCGCAAGGTCCCCCTGCTCCGGAAGGCACATGTGACGGCCCGTCTGAAGTTTGCCAGTGAACACCTGGATGATGCCGAGAGTGATTGGGAGAAGGTGCTGTGGTCAGATGAGACAAAAATTGAGCTCTTTGGCATGAACTCAACTCGCCGTGTTTGGAGGAAGAGAAATGCTGCCTGTGACCCAAAGAACACCGTCCCCACTGTCAAGCATGGAGGTGGAAATGTTATGTTTTGGGGGTGTTTCTCTGCTAAGGGCACAGGACTACTTCACCGCATCAATGGGAGAATGGATGGGGCCATGTACCGTACAATTCTGAGTGACAACCTCCTTCCCTCCGCCAGGGCCTTAAAAATGGGTCGTGGCTGGGTCTTCCAGCACGACAATGACCCAAAACATACAGCCAAGGCAACAAAGGAGTGGCTCAGGAAGAAGCACATTAGGGTCATGGAGTGGCCTAGCCAGTCACCAGACCTTAATCCCATTGAAAACATATGGAGGGAGCTGAAGCTGCGAGTTGCCAAGCGACAGCCCAGAACTCTTAATGATTTAGAGATGATCTGCAAAGAGGAGTGGACCAAAATTCCTCCTGACATGTGTGCAAACCTCATCATCAACTACAGAAGACGTCTGACCGCTGGGCTTGCCAACAAGGGTTTTGCCACCAAGTATTAGGTCTTGTTTGCCAGAGGGATTAAATACTTATTTCCCTCTGCAGAATGCAAATAAATTCATATACTTTCCACAATGTGATTTTCCGGATTTAATTTGTGATGTGCTATCTCTCACTGTTACCAATAACCTACCCTTCAATTATGGGCTGCTCATGTCTTTGTCAGTGGGCACACTTACAAAATCAGCAAGGGATCAAATACTTATTTCCACCTCTGTATGTGTTAGGCGGTGAGAGTCTGATAGGTACTGAGGGGGAGAGGGATCTTGGGGTGATAGTATCCGAGGATCTGAAGGCGACGAAACAGTGTGACAAGGCGGTGGCCATAGCAAGAAGGTTGCTAGGCTGTATAGAGAGGTGTGACCAGCAGAAGAAAGGAAGTGTTGATGCCCCTGTACAAGTCGTTGGTGAGGCCCCACCTGGAGTATCGTGTTTTTTGGAGGCCGTACCTTGCGAAGGATGTTAAAAAAATGGAAGCGGTGCAAAGAAAAGCTACGAGAACGGTATGGGATTTGCGTTCCAAGACGTATGAGGAGAGACTTGCTGACCTGAATATGTATACCCTGGAGGAAAGGAGGAACAGGGGTGATATGATACAGACGTTCAAATATTTGAAAGGTATTAATCCGCAAACAAATCTTTTCCAGAGATGGGAAGGCGGTAGAACGAGAGGACATGAAATGAGATTGAAGGGGGACACAACTCAAAAAAGATGTCAGGAAGTATTTTTTCACAGAGAGTGTGGTGGATGCTTGGAATGCCCTCCCGCAGGAGGTGGTGGAGATGAAAACGGTAACGGAATTCAAACATGCGTGGGATATACATAAAGGAATCCTGTGCAGAAGGAATGGATCCTCAGAAGCTTAGCCGAAATTGGGTGGCGGAGCCGGTGGGGGGAAGAGGGGTTGGTGGTTGTGAGGCGAAGATAGTGGTGGGCAGACTTATACGGTCTGTGCCAGAGCTGGTGGTGGGAGGCGGGGCTGGTGGTTGGGAGGAGGGGATAGTGCTGGGCAGACTTATACGGTCTGAGCCCTGAAAAAGACAGGTACAAATCAAGGTAAGGTATACACATGAGTTCATCTTGTTGGGCAGACAGGATGGACCGTGCAGGTCTTTTTCTGCCGTCATTTACTATGTTATAATAACAGGTAATTAGTGTCCTTGGATCTTAATATTAAGAGTTTCTTCTTTTTTTTTTTAATTTATATTTATTAATATTTCAATAATCACAAGCCAATACCACTTGAGAAGGAAAAAAGCATCCAAAGAGTACTAATTTACAAAGGAAAATAACACAAATTTCTTCAAAAAAATAAAAAAGAAAAGAAAACATCTCCTTTTTAGATGCTTTAAAGTCCACAAATTGGGAGTCCAAGTATTTCAAAATGCTGGAGATATAAGGAAAAGAAATTAAACATTTCAAGTAAATTGTTGCCAAAACTAAGACTTCAGCATTCCAGACAAGGTATATATTCATTTACAGAGCTTTCTTAGATGTTAAAAAGGAACTTAAATGGGAAGGGTCAAAATACACATATTTGCCATTCTGATAATTAACCAAACATTTGCAAGGATATTTTAAATAAAACGTTGCTCCTAATTGGAGAGTCTCTTGTTTCAACTGCAAGAACTTTTGCCTACGCTTCTGCGTATCTCTCGACAAGTCCGGAAAAATCCGTGTTTGTAACCCTCTAAAGGTTTTTTCTTTCTTTAGGAAAAATTTCTTTAATATCCATGATTTGTCTGAGGTCAACGCCACAGTAGCAAGTAAAGTTGAAGCTGTAGTTGTTTCATTATCTGATCTTTCTAGCAATGCAGATACATCTATTGCCTGATTACTTGGAAGTTGTTCATCTTTTTTACCCGGGATATAAAAAACCTGGGAGATAGGAGGGAATTGATCTTCACCAATTTCCAAGACCTCTCTGAAATAATTTCTTAACATTTCCCGTGGGGAGATCAGAGGCTGAGCAGGAAAATTTATAAAACGTAAATTGTTATTTTTAAGATTATTTTCAAGAAACTCCGATTTCCTCCTTTGGTTTACCAAATCTTTAACAATTGTTGTTTGCACAGATTGTATATATTGTAATTCTTTCTCAAAATTTTCAGTTTGTGAGGCCACAGTATTGAGTTTAATTTCTACTTCCTTCAATTTCCCATCCAATAAAACAATTTCTTCTGACATTTTTTTTGTCTGAGGGCATAAAGCCCTACCAAGTTCCACAATTAGATGCCAAAGATTGTCTAAAGTTACTTCAGTAGGTTTTTTAAAAGGAAAAATATCTTCTGTCTCAGTGTGTATCGGACTTACATTCCCATTTGCTCCTACGGTCTCCTCAGCAGTACTTCTCTGTATGGGAGCAGTTAAGGTGGGAGTTAACAAACTTCCCAAACCTTCCGTCGAGGATAGAATAGCCTCCCGTTCCTCTCCGCTACCTGACCCTCCGGTCTTCGCGTCTGAGTGCGCACTCATCGGGGAACTGCTTCCAATTGGCTGAGGAGGCGGTTCTCTGCCGTCTGGGCTCAGCGAAACTTCCAGCCCTGTGTTCGCTTCACTTTCTCCAGCTAGTGTGCGAACAAGCGGGCCACCCATTGACGGAGCTACCATGCCTGCGGCTCTCTGCAAAAATGGTTCGATAGAACCAAGAGAAGGTACATTCCTCGGCTGCTGGGAGGCAGTCGCCGCAGCCCTTCCCCTCCTCTTAGGCATAACAACGATATTTTTTTCAGGAAAGGGAGAGACGAAAAGACGCGTCCGTCCTAGTCGGCGGCCATCTTGGACTCCAAGAGTTTCTTCTTAAACAATACTGATTTCAATAATTATCTGAAGTTTAGGTAGTTCTGGGCAGATTTTACTGATTTGGGTAGAGCATTTCACAGTTGAGTGCCTATGCATCTCCTTGAAACTTGGATTGATTGATTGTTAATTCACAGGGTTTGGCTGTTTGCTTTTTCTTGTGATCACCACTGAACTCTATGGGTAGATGCAGAAGTTAAGAAGTTAATGTAATGCAGCATCTCCCTTTCCCCTTCTCTGCCCCTACCCCAGTCTAACTTCTCTTGATGCTGCCACTGCCGCCCCGTATTCTTTTCGTAACATTCGGAATTTAGCAAGATACGATGCTTGTTTTAGCTAACTGGTTAGGATGTTTTATTCTACTGCATTTTATTTGTCTTTGTAATTCTTGATTCCTGTGTCAGTATTTCTTTTTCTCTTTTATTCTCGCCTACAATCTCAAATTGAGGAGTAGGTGGGTGATAAATCTTTAATAACATAACTTAATGTAAGATAAAACAAGGAAAGAAACCATTAAGCTACAAAGTATTATACTCTTTTTTTTTTAGGTGGATGGAAGCTATAAAAATACGTCATAGCTTCATCTGGAATATGTTGAAATCAAATAAATATGTGGAAGACTTCAGCTTTCAGAAGATGGTATATGATCAATCTAAGAAACAATGTGCAGAGTGTGGTGTAAAAGGTAAACCAAACTTATATAACAAGACAGACGTTTCGTGGCGGGGCATAATCGAACGCGAACGCCCATCTTCATGGGCGTCTATGTCCACGAACCGGTCTGTGAAGGGGCGGTATGAACCGTATTTACGAAAAAGATGGGCGTCCATCCTTCGTTTCGAAAATACGGTTTTTGTACAGACCAAATGCCATGGATTTGGTCCTTTCTGAGATGTGCGGGTTTTTGGTTTTTTTTTTTTGCGATAATGGAAACTAAACACACCCAGCTCAGAAACGTCCTAATCCAAGCCATTTGGTCGTGGGAGGGACAACTGTGCAACACTACCATAGCTCTTAGGGGTGAAGGGGGCAACTACATGTGGGTTTTAGAGGCCTCCCGTTTACCACCACAAGTGTTACAGGGAGGGGGGATGGGCCTGGGTCTGCCTGCCTGAAGTGCACTGCAGTACCCACTAAAAGTGCTCAAGGGACAGGACGTGTTGCTGCTGTATAACCTTGGCACACCAGTCCACACCTGAAGACTAATCTCTCTAAAAAAAAGTCCTTTATTTGAATAAGCATGTTTACTCACAGTTAACTGCAGATCAGAGGTTGTGCTCCAATGGCAACGAGTCTCCCTGGTACTGAGATTAGCAGTAGGTCAGAGCTGGCAGAATGGTGTACAATGCCCTCTTTCATGTGGGTAACACATG
The DNA here is from genome assembly GCF_901765095.1 of Microcaecilia unicolor. Taxonomy (NCBI): domain Eukaryota; kingdom Metazoa; phylum Chordata; class Amphibia; order Gymnophiona; family Siphonopidae; genus Microcaecilia; species Microcaecilia unicolor. The sequence continues at coordinate 14,478,683 of NC_044032.1, read as the reverse complement.
AAAGGGAGCTAAAACTGGCTTACAAAAATGGCCACTACCGCATGGACTACCGGAAACACAACAGGGCACACTCTGACCCAGTAAGCAGGGGGGAAAGCACCAAGGGAGTAGAGCCTACCAACTACCAACATCGTGAGCATTTAACACAAGCTAGTGGAATCACGGAGCCCAATACCCTACACCCACCACAATGCATTGCTGATGTGAATCTGCAGTGCGCATAACAAAAAAGGTGTCAGACTCACCCGAGAGCCACATCCAAACCAGGGAAAGGCTGTTACAGGATAGAACACATTCTGCTGTCATGGAGGTGGGTACGGCATTTGAGGCTGGCATAGAGGGTGGGAAAAAAGTTTTTTAAGTGGGTTTTTTTGGTGGGAGGGGGTCATCCCCTATTCCCTCCGGTGGTCATCTGGTCATTTAGGGCACCTTTTTGGGACTTGTTCGTGAAAAAACAAGGTCCAACAAAAGTGACCCAAATTCGCGCTAAAAACGCCTTTCTTTTTTCGATTATCGGCCGAGGACGCCCATCTCTCCTCAGCCGATAACCACGCCCCAGTCCCACCTTCACCACGCCTCCGACATGCCCCAGTCAACTTTGCCCATTTCCGCGACAGATTGCAGTTGAAAACGAACAAAATCGGCTTTCGATTATACCGATTTGGGCGCCCACGGGCGAAAGATGCCCATCTCCCGATTTGGGTCGAAATATGGGCGTCTTTCTCTTTCGTAAATAAGCAGGATAGTGGGTCAGACCAAAGGTCCATCAGGCTCAGTGTCCTGTCTCAAGCAGTGGTCAACACAAGACACATCTGCTGCATGACTTGTATTCTGCCAGTGTCGCTATGCTCATATTAGCCCTCTCCTCAAGTCACTTCACTGGCTTCCTATCCATTTCCACATACAGTTCAAGCTCCTTTTATTGACTTACAAGTACTTTCACTCTGCCGCTCCTCAGTATCTCTCCACTCTTATCTCTCCCTACACTCCTCCCCGGGAAGTCTGTTCATTGGGTAAATCTGTCTCTCCTTCACTGCTAACTCCAAACTCCATTCATTTTATCTTGCTGCACCTTCCTGAACTGGTACGTCAAGCTCCATCTCTGCCCTTCTTCAAATCTAGGCTAATAGCCCAACTTTTTAATGCTGCTTCTAACCCCTATTCACTTGTTCAATACCCATGTCTGTTTTATCATTCCCACCTTAGTAATTCCTTTATCCCTTATTTGTCCTTACGAATCGGAGAAAATATTTGTTCACTTAACGTGTAATTAAACTCTGTTGCCAGAGAATGTGGTAAAAGCAGTGAGCTTAGCGGGGTTTAAAAAAGGGTTGGATGGGTTTCTAAAGGAAAAGTCCATAGACCATTATTAAAATGGACTTGGGGAAAATCCACTGCTTATTTCTAGAATAAGTAATATAAAATGTTTTGTACTTTTTGGGGATCTTTCCAGGTATTTGTGACCTGGATTGGCCACTGTTGGAAACAGGGTGCTGGGCTTGATGGACCTTCGGTCTGTCCCAGTATGTCAATACTTATGTATTTATGTACTTATGTTTTACAGAAACAAATTTCATAGATTTATGTACGGCAAATAATATATGTACAAATTGTTACATGTGCCGTGAGAGAGATGGAGGCCCTTCCACTGAGTATTTTGTTTCTACGTCTGTGTTTGTGGTAAGTTTTATTGACGCAGATTTCCTTTAGTGATAAAGGCAGATTTAGTAAATGTTAATAAAGGATAAACCAATATTCAGGTATAAAGAGTAAAGTCATAATTATCTGGATAATGGTGATTTTCACCACTGTTACCCGGATAACCTTCCACTCCCCCAGCGCTATCTGGATATCATTGAAGAATATTCAGGTATAAGGAGAAGAATCATAATTATATGGATAATAGTGATATTCTGCACTGCTGCCTAGGTAACCTTCTGGATAATCTAGGACAGTTAATTTGCTGTTCTAAGTTATGCAAATAGTTTATCCAGATGTTGGAGCCAAATATCACCAGTCCAGTACGGGGTAACGCTCGACTCTTCCCTGGCTTCTTCCCCATCCCCCCCCCCCCCAACCCATTTCTGATTATCTACCAACACCAGTGGGTTACATTTAACGCCAGATCAGAAATGATAAAAGACTGGATAAACGATAAAGACCTCAGCTTTGCCTTCCTAAACAAAACATTGATCAATGACAGAGGACCCTATTATTCTGGACCTATGTCCACAAGGCTACAAAATCATGCAGTAGACCAGAACGGGAAAAGAGATGGAGGAATAACACTGATCTACAGATCCTTTCTAACAGTAGAAGCTATAACAGGTTTAACCAGTAGAGTCATAATTATCTGTGTAATGCGATAACTTTTGCAAATTGTGCATGCCTTTTGATTGAACTTTGAATAATAAATTCTCCAGACACTGATCTCTGCAATTTGTCTTGCATATTTTTTCTGCAGAGAGCAGCGAAAGAAGCACGTCGTTCTACGTGAGTACCCTGTGCAGATGTAGAATACACTAGAGGATGCCTTGTGAAATTCAGCATTTGTCTCATTTCTGCAAACCACCCCCTCTGTAGCCTGACTCCATTTCCTCCGTCCTGGATATGTGACATCCTCTTTGGGTCCTGGCACCCACGTCCTTTCTCCTCTCTCAGCCCCACCAGTCTTTGTTTCCCCTGTCTGTTTTCTCTCAGCTTCTCATCTCTATGTGCTCCTGTGGCCTTCACATTGTCTGCAGTGTCGCTGCTGGCCTGTAACACTTGTGAAGAAAAAGTGTTTTTAATTTCTCTGATGACACATGCTTACCTCTCCAGTTTGTACAATCCTAGTCATCCTTCTTCATGGCTGAGGTCAGCAGGGTTAACTGCTGTCTGTCGACAAGGCTGTCTCCGCTTACAGTGCCACTCTCTCCTCTGGACACTCTCGCACCATCCACCTCCTGTCCCACAAAGTGTGCTAATCCCCAGCCCTGGCTGACCCCTTGCATCCTCTACCTTCGCTCCTGCGCCCGATCTGCTGAACGCCTCTGGAGGAAATCTCGCACCCATTCAGACATCCTTCACTACAAATTCATGCTATACTCCTTCCACTCCTCCCTATTCCTTGCCAAACAGGACTATTACACCCAATTGACCAACTCTCAGCTCCAACCCCCGTCGTCTCTTCACCACCCTTAACTCCCTCCTCAAAGTGCCCTCCGCTCCCCCCCCCCCCCCCTCGCTCTCTCCTCAATCACTGGCTGATTACTTCCGTGACAAAGTGCAAAAGATCAACCTTGAATTCACTACCAAGTCATCTCCTCTTCACCCTTCAACCCTCGCCCTCAACCAACCAACCCAGGCCTCTTTCTCCTCCTTTCCTGTCATCACCGAGGAGGAAACCGCTCGTCTTCTTTCCTCCTCGAAATGCACCACCTGCTCTTCTGATCCCATCCCCACCAACTTACTTATCATCATCTCTCATACTGTCACCCCCTCCATCTGACATATCCTCAACCTCTCTCTCTCCACTGCAACTGTCCCTGACACCTTCAAGCACGCCGTAGTCACACCTCTCCTCTAAAAACCATCACTTGACCCTACCTGCCCCTCTAACTACTGCCCCATCTCCCTCCTACCCTTCCTCTCCAAAATACTTGAGCATGCCGTTCACAGCCGCTGCCTTGATTTTCTCTCCTCTCATGCCATCCTCGATCCACTTCAATCCGGTTTTCGCCCTCTACATTCGACAGAAACAGCACTCTCTAAAGTCTGTAATGACCTGTTCCTTGCCAAATCCAGAGGCCACTACTCCATCCTCATCCTCTTCGATCTATCTGCCGCTTTTGACACTGTCAATCATGACTTACTTCTTGCCACACTATCCTCATTTGGGTTCCAGGGCTCTGTCCTCTCCTGGTTCTTCTCCTATCTCTCCAACCGCACCTTCAGAGTTCACTCTCATGGATCTTCCTCCACCCCCATCCCCCTATCTGTTGGTGTTCCCCAGGGATCTGTCCTTGGACCCCTTCTCTTCTCAATCTACACCTCCTCCCTGGGCTCCCTGATCTCATCTCATGGGTTCCAGTATCATCTCTATGCTGATGACACCCAGCTGTATCTCTCCACACCAGACATCACCGCGGAGACCCAGGCAAAGATATCAGCCTGCTTATCTGACATTGCTGCCTGGATGTCCAACCGCCACCTGAAACTGAACATGTCCAAGACCGAGCTCATCGTCTTTCCACCAAAACCCACTTCTCCTCTTCCTCCACTTTCTATCTCAGTTGATAACACCCTCATCTTTCCCGTCTCATCTGCCTGCAACCTTGGAGTCATCTTTGACTCCTCCCTCTCCTTCTCTGCGCATATCCAGTAGATAGCCAAGACCTGTCGCTTCTTCCTCTTTAACATCAGCAAAATTTGCCCTTTCCTCTCTGAACACACCACCCGAACTCTCGTCCATGCTCTCATTACCTCTCACCTTGACTACTGCAACTTACTCCTCACCGGCCTCCCACTTAGCCATCTATCCCCCCTTCAATCTGTTCAGATCTCTGCCGCACGTCTTATATTTCGCCAGAACCAATATACTCATATCACCCCTCTCCTCAGGTCACTTCACTGGCTTCCAATCAGATACCGCATACAGTTCAAGCTTCTCCTTCTTACCTACAAATGCACTCAGTCTGCCGCCCCTCACTACCTTTCTACCCTCATCTCCCCTTACGTTCCCGCCCGAAACCTCCGTTCACAGGACAAATCCCTCCTCTCTGTACCCTTCTCCACCACCGCCAACTCCAGGCTCCGCTCATTCTGCCTCGCCTCACCCTATGCTTGGAACAACCTTCCTGAGCCCATATGCCAAGCCCCCTCCCTGCCCATCTACAAGTCTTTGCTTAAAACCCACCTCTTCATTGCTGAGTTCGGCACCTAACTCTTACCGTTCAGTAAATTCAGACTGCCCCAATTTGACTGCCCCTTGACCGTTCACTTGTCTTCTAGATTGTAAGCTCTTTGAGCAGGGACTGTCCCTCTATGTAAATTGTACAGCGCTGCATAACCCTAGTAGCACTTTAGAAATGTTAAGTAGTAGTAGCAGTAGTAGTAGAGTGAGAGTTGTCCTTTGCGGGACAGAGAGGATGAGGGACAGGGAGATATGCATGGTGATCAGAGGGTGACAGAGCAGTGGAATTTCATGGTTTATATTGGGCTAGAAAAGCCAAATCTTTGTTAAGTCCTGTCTGGTGGGTGTCAAAATATTCAATCATCTTGACTTCAAAGGTCTTGAAATTCCACTGCTCTGTCACCCTCTGATCCCTCATACTCTCAGCCCTCTCTGTTTCTCACCTAACCACCCCTCCCTCATCCTTTCAGACCGTCACTGAAATACTTTGTTGTTTCACTTATATATGCTGTTACTTATCAAACTTTGCTTATTTCTGATCTGACGAAGAAGGGCTACCTTCGAAAGCTAATCAAAAAATGTATTTAGTCCAATAAAAAAGGTATCATCTTATTTTCTTTTCTATGTTTCATTTTATTGTATTTCTATTGAGTACCTTTAAAAGTGGACTAACACGGCTACCACATATCTCTACTTTGAAACAATAAACTGTTTTTAATGTGAAAGGACTTTGTTTCATGTCTAATGGAGTCTCTTCCTCTCTTTATTATTCAGAGTGGAGGGCCATGAACCAACGAGGTAAGTGCAATGAATATTCTATTCCATTCTAAAGAAAAAGTCGCAGAAAGGCCCTTTAATAAAGTGCATTAAACACTTAAAATGCAATTCTGTTCCCCAGGCACTCACATTTCAGCTCTTAACTGGTTAGAATACGAGCATTTATGTGCCTATGTCTGCACTTCAGTTTCCATTATCGCTGAAAAATGATACCGCCCAGCTCAAATCCGCACAAATCCGGTGCATTTGCCCGGAACAAACCGTATTATTTAAAAAAAAGATGGACGTCCATTTTTCGAAAATACGGTCTGTCCCGCCTCTTCACGTACCCATTTTTGGACATAGACACCCATGGAGATGGGCGTTCGCGTTCAATTATGCCCCTCTATGTCTGCACTTAGGAGTGTAAATCCTTCCATGGTGCTAAATGCTATTCTGTAAACACCCGCTTAACTTACATAGCAGGTATTTACAGAGGGGGTGACCCAGGGGAGGAGCAAGGGCGGGACACAGGCAGGGCTCCCACTTACTGTAAGTTACCAGGTAGCTGCTGCTTACTTACCTGTAGGAGGTGTTCTCTGAGGACAGCAGGCCAAGGATTCTCATAAACCCTCCCTCCTCCCCTTGGACTTGCCTTTTCCAGCTATATCACTAGACTGCTGGTCCTGTGCTCGCATGTTGGGCGGGAACGCACCCGCGCATGCAGGGTGGGATGCTGCCAAAGGTGTCTAAAAGAGACAGATCACTGGGCTCTCTCAGATGATGTCACCCATTTGTGAGAATGATTGGCCTGCTGTCCTTGGAGAACATCTGCTAAAGGTAAGTAACTTGAATTCTTGATTCTTATATAGCTCTAAACCACGGTATAGCAAAGAAAGGGACCCTTTTACTAAAGCTTACTGCACCAACGTGGTCGGGATGGGCATTGCTCCTCTCTGAACAGCAGCCAGACCCCGGACTATCCAAATCCCCCCCACGCACGGACAATGAGACCCCCCCAAACAACCCATGCGGACTCCCCCAGACCCCTAATGAAGGCTTTATGGTAGGTACTGGGGGGGGGGGGAGGTAGGTGAGCCTGGGGGGGACGACCCAGAGCTGCAGACCAGGAGCATCAGGCCACGGCTTTGCGTGGTCCGATGCTCCCAGATGGTGGAAATAATGCGTCTTGCGAGGTGGCTCACAAGCAGCGTTATTCTCTTGGCCCAGGATTCTGCAATCTGTGGTACAAGGATCCCTCAGGTTGCTGAATCCCGCAGGGCATCAAGGTGCAGTAAAGGACAAACTTTTACCACACCTCGATGAATCCCCTAAGCTTTAGTAAAAATGCCCCCAAATAAAGTGTAAACCATATTATCTATAATATCAAATCATTATGTTTGCATAATTCTGGTTTGTTCTCTCCAATGTTTTTAAACCTGAAATATATTCTCTTCTTTTCCCATTCAGTGATCGAAAACATTGTGACCTGAGGTAAGACCCAGTGAAGATACAGAAATAGTTTTAGTGGTATTCTCACCAATAATATAACACTTATTGATATTCTGCATTATCTAAACATTCTAAGCAGATAACAATTAAAAAAGATAATAAATCAAGACAAACTTAATAAATCCATAAAATGTACCATAAAAACAAAATTAAAATACAGTCTGTGACTTTTCTCCTCTACTCATTACTCTAAAAAATAATTAGTTTGCTCAACTTTCCAGGACCTTATAATTATCAATACTGAATAATAGCTCATTTCCAGAAAAAAGTCACATGTTAGTCTCAAACATTTCAATGACTTACTCAGCTCCGTATACCTGTTTCAGGTACCTTTTAAAATGTGCAATAGGCCTCTCATTTCACTCTTTTTCTCCCTTCAGGCTTCCAAGCTGGGTACCCCAGCCTCTTCCGGAAGGTCCCAGAAAACACTTTACAGGGAAAACCCTCTCACAACACTCTCCCAATGTGCTAATCCAGAATCTTTAACGCCATTGCCAGTTCTCTTTGGCCCTCTGTCCTCAAATCACTCCTCAACTGATGTCTCCTATGGGGAGAAATAAAAATAGGGAAACAAATCTGTCTCCCCCAATAGAAGAAATAGGAACTCATTAAACTACTTCTTCAAAAAAATCACTCCCTGTCCAAGTGCTTGGGATGCACCTAGGAAACCGATCCCTGACAAACAGAACCAGTCTTCTCAAGCATTAAACTGGAAGGTACCTTTACTACTACTACTACTATTTAGCATTTCTATAGCGCTACAAGGCGTACGCAGCGCTGCACAAACATAGAAGAAAGACAGTCCCTGCTCAAAGAGCTTACAATCTAATAGACAAAAAATAAATAAAGTAAGCAAATCAAATCAATTAATGTGAACGGGAAGGAAGAGAGGAGGGTAGGTGGAGGCGAGTGGTTACAAGTCCCACTTACCTACAGATGGAGACTCCAAAATTCTCCCTGAAAACGATTAGAATGAGTCCCTTGGCCCCTGCTGCCTCTAAGAATGTCTTTTAGTGGCTTCTGTCTCCTGACCTTCCTCAGATCCACCTGCCTCTCTCACTCTCCACCATCCTAAGGGGAAAATCTCTTTCCTTCGTTTGACCAAGCTGGGCATCGGAGAGTCGGCTCCTTCCTAGTCCTCCGAATACCTAGTAGAAAACACTCGCTGCTCGGTGATATACAGGCAGTCCGTCTTCCATTAACAACTCACAGGTTACATTAAGAACACAGATTCCAGAGACAAAGAGGGGAAAACAGAAAAGCATAAATAATATATCACCTAGTACTTTCCAATAAAATCAATTACTAATGATAAGATTTGAGTGAGGGCAATTATCATCAAATGCCAACTCCACCTCCTCTCCTGTGGCCTTTTGTTACCACCGAAACCTATGGAAGAAGTAGACCACCTGCCACAACCTATAAACCCTGGCTCCCAGCAGAAGTAACCACAGAAAGGCAGCATAACAAATGCTAAACTAGTTTCCATTCTTTTCTTTCTAGACAAAGTGGTAGAATGAGACGAATCAGAAACAGGTAATTAGAGTGAATGTTTTCATTATTGGGAAAGTTTTATGATGGGATACTTTTGCCCTTGTATGAAAGGCTTGACCCCTAGTGGTAATACTGTGAAACTGCCCCATGCTAGACATAGCCCACTAGAAACCAAGGACCACCTCGGAGTAAGTCCGGGGGGGAAGGGGTTGGGGAAAAGAGGGGAAAATACATAAGCTTCGCTATACTGGGCCCAGTATCTTGTTTCCAACACTGGCAAATCAGGTCACAAGTACCTAGGAAAATCCCAAAGAGTGAAACAGATTTTATTTTGTGTGGCTTCCCAGAAATAAGCAGTGGATTTTCCCAAGTCCATCGTATCGATGGTTTATGGGTTGTTCTTTTTGGGCCTTATTTCAAACGTTTTTTAAATGCTGCTACACTAATAGCTTTTACCATATTTTCTGGTAGCGAATTCCACAGCTTAGTTACATGTTGGATTGGATTGGGTGGGGGAGCCAAAAAGATAAGAATTGGGGGCTCGAGTATATGGAGTGGGATTGGTTCAGGAAGCCAGGGGTTTGTAGGAGCCAAGTGGGGGATTGGAAGGATCAAGGGGGGGGGGGACAGATTGGTGACCCTGAAGCTATGCAAGTACCAACCCCGAATATGGTCTATTCCCACATAAGTGCCAGCTCCTCACCAGCTCTCCACCCCCCCCCCCCCCTCCACAGCAGCACTGCCCAGTTAGGTGCTGAAAAATGTCAGCACTCGGCCCGCTCTGTGGGGTTAAGTGGGCTGGAGCCTCTGAATATCCACAAGGTTCCTGTTCTACTTTCAAGTACAGTGGATTCTGGAAAACTAAGAAATTTATTAGAACCAGTGATGACTGGGATATTTGAAGTCCCAGTGCAAAAAGGGTGAACAGCAAAGTACTAGGCTGACTAGATGGGGCTTAATTTTGACTGATAAATTCCTTGGGCTATATTTGATTAACTGATGTTAATGCTGCTGACTTTGTTCTAAATTTTATTTTGCCTAAAATGCTTAAAATAATCTGTTTGTATCTGTTTTATTATATACAGACTGAAAATGATGTGGAATAGTGTTCGTTCCTGTTTTTGTAGATGTTGTTAGTTCAAGGTAAGATTTTAACATATCGCAATAAGAAAATTCCAGGGGTTAATTTTAATTTATGAGCAAATTATTTCATGCATCTACTGTATGACTCTTCATGGTCATTGATGTTCTATATGACATGGAAATTTCAAGGTGCTATAGCTAGTGTACTTTCCGAGATCTCTGCAGCACTGAAGGAACCAAATTGACCCCTTTGACATTTCACCCATCTTACCGTGGCTTTCTTCACAGTAACGTAGTGGAGTTTGAAAAATATTACCAGGAAAAGTCCCACACTCAATTTGGATTGTTTGCTGTGGGAAAAGTCACTGACGTCTGTCTGATAAATTTAGTACCTCCAGAGGAAAAGGAGGGGAGCAGGTCTTTGTCTTTTCAGTTTGAAGAAAAGGTCAATGAATAATTTGAGCGTTAAAATAAGGTGATTGGTCTGTTTTTTGATCTTAGATTTTCCTTTTGTATGAGTGGTTGCCAGGCTTTGTTTATGATGAGATCTTTGACGCTTTCTGCTTAGACTAAAAGTGGACACCGCTAATTTCTACTAGAAAATTTCTGTCAGGTGCTCTTTAATTCTATTAGTTTATAGCTTCATAGAACTTTCCGTACTCTGTTTGACCCATGTCATGCCTTCGTTAGTTTTTGTAAAGCATGCCTCATAGTTGTCATGGTACAATTGAAGTTGTAAAACAACTCTAAGATCTGGATGAAGAAGAATTAGATTAACGGTTGATTAGATTCTGAGAGAGATGAGGAATACATGCCTAACCCAAGCATTTTGGATAGTGACAACAGTCTTTCAGAAAGTGAGGGATATGATTTGAGGCCCTCAGAATTGCATGTGAGTGTGGACGTGGTCAGCCATCCCATGGATCTAAGAGAATCTGTTGAGGACGATGTCCACAAGTTCTTGGACAATCTCTTCAAGTTCTTGGAGAGATTGGAAGATTATATAATGTATATGTTCCCAGTCAGCAAAAAGTCAATTTGTTGTGACAGAACTGTATGGGAAGTAATTGATAACATTTCTGCTACAGGAAGAATGGGCCTAATAAAAATTTACTTTGAGAAACTTCCTAGACCAACACCCTACACAAAACATGAAATAAATGAAGACACCATAGAAAAGCACATGGATATTGCTTATCAATGAAAACTTTCTGTCGTATCACAAACTGTACTAAAATTGAGGCAAGGAGACAGCTCTAAGATGACAATAGGGCAGTTCCTTTTGAGGAATACAATGCCATCATTGCGATTTTTTTATGCCTATATCCAGCCCAGGGAGTTAGGGGGATTGGGGAGATCCTATCTGCAACCACTGAACTATGTTGGCAGCAACTTTCACCCATGCTCACATAAGATCCAGTTCTTCCTGACTCAACCCCCAGACTGCCCCGGCACTTCCTGTATTTGGCTTGTGCAATCTGAACCACTATTCAGTGGCTAAGCACCGCTGAACATCAGCAGCCGGCCTCTTAAACCACACCGAATATCGACCACATAGTTGCTAGAATTTTCTAGTTTCCTGTATAATGGGTTCTAGAGAAAGTAAAGACAAAACTGAAGGTAAGGATTTGTTAAAACCATCGATAGTTGGGATATTTGAGGCCCTGTTGCAAATGGGGTGAATAGGCAAAGTACTGGGCAGACTAGATGGGTCTTAATTTTGACTGTTAAATATCTAGGGCTTTGTTGGTTTAAATTTATTTTGCCTAATCTGTTTGTAATCTCTTTTATTATATAAAATTAAGAAAGTGATAGAAGATCTATGTTCCTCTTTTACTAGATGCTGCTCCTGTCCTTGTTCCTGTTTAGAATGTTTTTGTAAGGTAAGATTCTAAATTAGAGCAATAAGAAAACTACAGGTTAATTGAAACATTAGGAAATAATCAAGAATGAAATGCTCCAAAGATTTCCAGTGATTGTTTTCGTTTCACCCTACCAAACCAGTCCAGAACAAATGTGTTATGCTCATCAGCCAGCAGATGGAGACAGAGACTATAGAGCTCTGAGCTGTGCCCTATGTTAGATACTGTGCAGCTGCACCTCCCCAGTATTCTCTGTCTCCTGCAGATGGCTACAAGCATTAGTCTGGAGCTTTGCTCTGGACTAGTGCGATGCTTCAGGGCCATATGTCTAAATCCAACTAGAAAGGAATGCAGACAGGTCATGAATTACTTTCCATTCTTGATTTTTCAATAATTATAATCAATTTTTCATTATTGGAAAAGATTCTTGAGGGATTCTTTTGTTTTTATATGGAAGTCTGCCCCTATCACTAGTACTGTGAGACTACTGGTAGAGGTCAAGACCACCATTTTGGAACCCCAAACCATATGGGGAAGTACAGGGAAACTGTTTTCACACTTGCCCAATAGAAACCATGGATCACATCAGGGTAAGTCCTGAGAGTGGCTGGGGGTCCAGGACAGTTGGGGGTTAGGGAATGGAGGGATCAAAACCAGGGGAAGAATCGAATCGAGGAGTTGGGGGTATTAGGGGAGCTGAGAGGGGGATTGGGGAGATCAGATCTGCGACTCAGAATTTTTCTGGATGCTGTCCAATACTCAGACAGCAGGCACTCCCATATCTAAGCATCAAAAGATAGGCAGCCTTTTGTGCAGTACTGTCTGGCCAATTAGTTAGATTGTAAGCTCTCTTGAGCAGGGACTGTCCTTCCCCATGTTTTAACTTGTACAGCGCTGCGTAACCCTAGTAGCGCTATAGAAATGCTAAGTAGTAGTAGTAGTAGTAGTTATGTGGGCACCAACCCTGAATAGGGGCTGAGCCCACACAAGTTCCATTTCCTCCATGACCCCTCTCCCGGACTGCCCTGGCACTGCCTGTATTTGGCCTGTGTGGTCTGAGCTGATATTCAGCTGCACTGAACATTGACCCCATCGTTGTTAGAAGTTTCCAGTTTCCAGTGTAACGGCTTCTGGAGAACTGAAAAACAAAACAGCCTGAAGGAGAGGATTTATTAGAACCAGCGATGGCTGGGATATTTGAGGCCCGGTGCAAATAGGCTTAAAAGGCAGTATACTGGGCAGACTAGATGGGCCTTAATTTTGATTGATAAATGCTGCTGGCTTTCAAGTCAGTCCTCGGGGCACATCTAGCCAGTCAGGGTTTTCAGGATATCCCCACGGAATTCAATGGGGATATCCTGTAAACCCCGACTGGATAAGTGTGCCTGGAGGACGGGGTTGAAAACCTCTGATCTAAATTTATTTTCTCTAATATGCTTAAAATGTCTCTTTTTCATGTACAGACCACAAAACAAATCTGTGTTCCTGTTGTGAAGAGCTTGTCCTGCTAGAATGAGGTAAGATTTAATTTTAGCGTAGTTAACACAAAAAGTACTACAGGGGTCATTTTGACCCCTAATGAAATTAAGTTGTTTACTTTGAATTTAGGAGCAAATTATTTCATATCTCTACTGTAAGATTTCTCAGTCTCACTGGTGTTTTACATGACGTGTAAATTTAAGGTTCCAGCTGCTGTACTTTCCAAGATAAAAGCGGACATAGGTAGAAACATTAAACGGGTAAAATTGATCCTTTTAATGTTTCAGCCGTATTACGGTGGCTTTCTAGAGTAATGAAGTCTAAGATTATTACAAAAGAAAATAGTCCTACATGCAGGCTGGATTGTTTGATGTGGGAAAAGTCTGCACTGCATCTGATTCGAATATCACTGTCATAGTCTGATTGTGATGAAAGTCTGGCTTTCTTAGCTGAAACATTGGTATATTCATCGTTTTCCAGAAGCTACGTTTCTGTCGTGTCTTATTCACATCCTGTGTTTCAAATTCTGGAACAGCCGGTAATGTGTGAGCGATCTCCACCCATGGCTTTGCTGCTGCTGTCTGGCAATGGTCCATCAGCGGTTGCATTCTTATGATCTCTTGAGTTGCAACTGCAATGACATCTGATCCTTCACCATAGGTTGACTTGAATCTTGGATCCAGGAAGGAGCTTAATCTATATAATAATATATCTTGAAATCTGTGGAGTAAACTTTTCCATGTAATCTCGAGCAAATCACTTAACCCCTCCATTGCTTCAGGTACAAAATGTAAACTCTCTAAGAAAGGGAAATGCATGGGCGTAGACTGGGGGGGGGGGGAGGGGGGGCAATGCCCCCCCAAACGACGACAAGGCACTGCCGCGCCTGTAGTTAAAAAAAAAAAAAAAAAAAGCAGGCACGCGCTCCTCTCCGTCCGCTTGGCTTCCCTGCCCTCTCTGTCTGCGTCCCGCCTTCCTCTGAGGTCATTTCCTTTCGGGCGGGACGCAGACAGAGAGGGCAGGGAAGCCAAGCGGGTGGAGAGGAGCGTGTCCGTCTACCCCTCTGTCTTCCTCCCTCCCTCTGGCACAGGCAGCAGTCTTTTTCAGCGTTCCTGGCAGCAGTAGCGATGTACACGCTGCCTTCGGCTCTGCCCCAAAGCCTTCTCTTCAAGTTCCTGTTTCCGCATAGGTGGGAACAGGAACTTGAAGAGAAGGCTTCCGGGGCAGACCGAAGGCAGCGTGTACATCGCTACTGCTGCCAGGAACGCTGAAAAAGACTGCTGCCTGCGCCGAAGGGAGGGAGGAAGAGAGGGAGGTAGACGGAGTCACGATCTTGGACCTCGCGGGGGGGGGGGGCAGCAGAAGGAAGATGGATGGAACTGGGAGGGGTGGGGAGCAGATGGAAGATGGATGGGACTGGGAGGGGTGGGGAGCAGAGGGAAGGAGCAAGAGATGGTTGGGGACTGGGAGGGGTGGGGAGCAGAGGGAAGGAGCAAGAGATGGTTGGGACTGGGAGGGGTGGGGAGCAGAGGGAAGGAGCAAGAGATGGATTGGACTGGGAGGGGTGGGGAGCAGAGGGAAGGAGCAACAGATGGATGGGACTGGGAGGTTGGGAGCAGAGGGAAGGACCAGGAGATGGATGGGACTGGGAGCGTTGGGAGCAGAGGGAAGGACCAGGAGATGGATGGGACTGGGAGGGGTGGGGAGCAGAGGGATGGACCAGGAGATGGATGGGACTGGGAGAGGTGGGGAGCAGAGAGAAAGGCAAAGAGATGGTTGGGACTGGGAGGGGTGGGGAGCAGAGGGAAGGACCAGGAGATGGATGGGACTGGGAGAGGTGGGGAGCAGAGGGAAGGAGCAAGAGATGGATGGGACTGGGAGGGGTGGGGAGCAGAGGGATGGACCAGGAGATGGATGGGACTGGGAGAGGTGGGGAGCAGAGAGAAAGGCAAAGAGATGGTTGGGACTGGGAGGGGTGGGGAGCAGAGGGAAGGACCAGGAGATGGATTGGACAGGGAGGGGTGGGGAGCAGAGGGAAGGACCAGGAGATGGATGGAACTGGGAGGGGTGGGGAGCAGAGGGAAGGAGCAAGAGATGGTTGGGGACTGGGAGGGGTGGGGAGCAGAGGGAAGGAGCAAGAGATGGATGGGGTTGGGAGCATTGGGAGCAGAGGGAAGGACCAGGAGATGGATGGGACTGGGAGCGTTGGGAGCAGAGGGAAGGACCAGGAGATGGATTGGACTGGGAGGGGTGGGGAGCAGAGGGAAGGAGCAACAGATGGATTGGACTGGGAGCGTTGGGAGCAGAGGGAAGGAGCAAGAGATGGTTGGGACTGGGAGGGGTGGGGAGCAGAGGGAAGGAGCAGGAGATGGATTGGACTGGGAGGAGTGGGGAGCAGAGGGAAGGAGCAACAGATGGATTGGACTGGGAGGAGTGGGGAGCAGAGGGAAGGAGCAACAGATGGATTGGACTGGGAGGGGTGGGGAGCAGAGGGAAGGAGCAACAGATGGATTGGACTGGGAGGGGTGGGGAGCAGAGGGAAGGAGCAAGAGATGGTTGGGACTGGGAGGGGTGGGGAGCAGAGGGAAGGAGCAGGAGATGGATGGGACTGGGAGGGGTGGGGAGCAGAGGGAAGGAGCAGGAGATGGATGGGACTGGGAGGGGTGGGGTGCAGAGGGAAGGACAAAGAGATGGTTGGGACTGGGAGGGGTGGGGAGCAGAGGGAAGGAGCAACAGATTGATTGGACTGGGAGGGGTGGGGAGCAGAGGGAAGGAGCAACAGATGGATGGGACTGGGAGCGTTGGGAGCAGAGAGAAAGGCAAAGAGATGGTTGGGACTGGGAGGGGTGGGGAGCAGAGGGAAGGACCAGGAGATGGATGGGACTGGGAGCGTTGGGAGCAGAGGGAAGGACCAGGAGATGGATTGGACAGGGAGGGGTGGGGAGCAGAGGGAAGGAGCAAGAGATGGATGGGACTGGGAGCGTTGGAAGCAGAGGGAAGAACCAGAAGATGGATGGGACTGGGAGCGTTGGGAGCAGAGGGAAGGACCAGGAGATGGATGGGACTGGGAGGGGTGGGGAGCAGAGGGATGGACCAGGAGATGGATGGGACTGGGAGAGGTGGGGAGCAGAGGGAAGGAGCAAGAGATGGATGGGACTGGGAGGGGTGGGGAGCAGAGGGATGGACCAGGAGATGGATGGGATTGGGAGAGGTCAGGCACAACAGAGGGCAGGAGCAGAAGATATATGGGATGAAGGGATGGTGAGCAGAGGGAAGGAACAGAAGATGGATGGGACTGGGAGGGGTGGGGAGCAGAGGGAAGGAGCAGAAGATGGATGGGACGGAGGGATGGTGAGCAGAGGGAAGGAACAGAAGATGTATGGGACTGGGAGGGTGGGGAGCAGAGGGAAGCCTACTGGAAAGAAGACACTGCATAAAACAGAAGACACTGGGACCAAAGCGAATAGAAAAACTAAATGATCAGACAAAAAAGGTAGATAAAAGTATTTTATTCAGAATTTATTAATTGAAAATATGTCAGCTTTTTGAAATGAGTAAGAAAACTTAAAAACAGTTTAAAATGAAGATTTTGCTCTAAATGAATTAATTGCTGGATCCAATTTAACTGGGATAGTTGTTGGACTTATATGGGACTGCTGTGTAGATTTTGAAAATTAGCCACGATCTAGCTTTTTGAAATGTGCATCTGTGATATTTTGCCTGTAAATTTCAATTCCTTCCTCCATATTAGCATATTCATTTGCATATGTATATATGCAAATGAATATGCTAATATGCTCCGCCCATCCTTTGCCCCCCCCAAATGAAACAGTCAAACTATGCCTATGGGGAAATGGGACTTGATATTGTGGTTTTTTGCAACTACATTCAAAGTGGTTTACATAGTATATTCAGGTACTTATTTGTACCAGGGGCAATGGAGGGTTAGGTGACTTGCCCAGAGTCAGAACGAGCTACAGTGGGAATTAAACTCAGTTCCCCAGGATCAGAGTCCGCTGCACTAACCACTAGGCTACTCCTCCACTCCAGAACAAAGTGTATACCTTACAATAAGTCCCAGCTCCTTCCAGGCTCCAAATGTGAACAGCCCTGGTGTTGGCTGCATAGCACTGGGGTGGTCTGTAGAAATTTTCAGTGGCATTTTCTGGCTAATGGGAAAGTTCTGGGCAAACTAGATGGGCCTTAATTTTGACTGATAAATTTCTAGGCCAATATTTGATGAAAAGATGTAAATACTACTGGCTTTGTTGATCTAAATTTATTTTGCCTAATCTGTTTGTAATTATATAAAATTTAAGAAGTGATAGAAGATCTATGTTCCTCTTTTACTAGATGTTCCTGTCTTTCATAGAATGTTTTTGTAAGGTAAGATTTTAAATTAGAGCAATAAGAAAACTACAGGTTAATTGAAACATTAGGAAATAATCAAGAATGAAATGCTCCAAACATTTCCAGTGATATTTTTTTCGTTTCACCCTACCAAACCAGTCCAGAACAAATGTGTTATGCTCATCAGCCAGCAGATGGAGACAGAGACTATAGAGCTCTGAGCTGTGCCCTATGTTAGATAATGTGCAGCAAATGAACAAAAATAAAAACGAAAAAAGGAAAAATAATAATAAAGACAGTAAAATAAGACAGGGGAAAATAACAAAATATGTATTAAAAAAGGAAAAACTTAAAAAAGAAAAAGAACTGAAGTATAAAAATCAACATCGGTTGATTGCTAGCAAACGCCGAGCAGTTTTGGAATTTCTCTCGTCGAGAGAAATATATATATATAATTCTCGTACCAGAATTCTTCATAACGGTAAGAAATCAAGAGTTAATTCAGAATATATATATATTATAAATATCGTCTAAATCTATAGAAACGTGTATACATTATCTAAATTAGACAACTGTTTGACGAGTTACCCTCATCATCATTTTTATTCATAACATTTTATTAATCTGTCTTCATGAAACAGCTAGGTAATATACATCACGTTAGAGAATACAGAAACATTACATACTATTTTTAATCTTTTGTTTACCAAGATATCTATAATAGATACACTTAGTTGAAAAACAATATAAGAGATGGCGATAAGACCTTGACTCATAGATAGATTACTTCACTTTATATACTTCCGCTATACACATCGTGAGCACATTGTATTTTGTCTTTAGTTCCAATACCAAGTATCTGTTTATAAATAGAATTACGTACAAGATGACACATAACTTACATGGTTTATATGATCGACAATAGATAACAAGGAGAACTATAGTTAGACTGAGAATATCTATGTCCACATCTTGTTTCCCTTTTTCTGTCAAATAGATTGTTCCTAAACAACGCACATAGCCTTTTTAAAGGCACAGTGTTATTGAATCAAGGTGTGTCCTATCGTATACTCTACAAGAATTTATACTGCTAGAAAATACACACATGGTGTAACAGGTAAATTCTGTAATCAAAAATAAGTTTTTCTCCTCTTCTTTGAAAATGCACTAGACAATGAAGTTATATATATTTTTACTAATATTTTTATTTTGTATTTGCAATATATTATATATACATAAAGAAAACTTAAGAATTTTAGACATTTTTACTAATCAGCTTTTAAAGATATAGTTCTTAGTGACAATATGAGATTCTTTGATAGATAAAATTAAATTTGCGTGATTGACACTATCTTTATTAGTTCCTTCTTTTTTTAAATATGTATTTCATTTGTGTAGTTTTGGCTGTTTGTATATTGTATTCAATTAGATCTTTGCTCAAAACAACGTACCAAAAAACAATAGACTGTTGACATTAGAACACCTGTTTTTCATTCTCATTATATATTTATTTATTTTTTAATGGTGTTTTAAGTTTAGAAATTATAGAAAATCAGTAATGTAATTTTAAAGACATAATCCTTGGTGATAATATGAAATTCATTCATAGATAAAATCAAATTTGAGTTATTGACACATTTTTTACTAGTTTCTTATAAATATGTATTTTATCTGTGCATCTCTGATTGTATTCAATTAAATCCTCTCCTTTATATATATTTTTATATAAAAATATATCATAGAGTAATAGACCATTAATAGTAGTACATCTGTTCTTTGTTCTTATTATATACGTAATTATTTTAATTTTTGTTTAAAATTAAAGAGATAAAAATTGATATGTTGTAAATTAAATATTATTTGTTTTATTTAGACTCCTGACGCAGGCCAGTTGGGCCGAAACACAGCTGTGTCGAGTCATATCACCTCAATAAATCTATTCAATTTTTTATTCATTTTTCTTGTGTCGTCCATTTTTTCTCCTTTTTGTTGATTTTTATACTTCAGTTCTTTTTCTTTTTTAAGTTTTTCCTTTTTTAATACATATTTTGTTATTTTCCCCTGTCTTATTTTACTGTCTTTATTATTATTTTTCCTTTTTTCGTTTTTATTTTTGTTCATTTGTGTCATCTTCGCTGTTTTTTGATTACTGTTTTTTGCGAAGACAGGTTTCTTCTGTATTTGTTACAGATAATGTGCAGCTGCACCTCCCCAGTATTCTCTGTCTCCTGCAGATGGCTACAAGCATTAGTCTGGAGCTTTGCTCTGGACTAGTGTGATGCTTCAGGGCCATATGTCTAAATCCAACTAGAAAGGAATGCAGACAGGTCATGAATTACTTTCCATTCTTGATTTTTCAATAATTATAATCAATTTTTCATTATTGGAAAAGATACTTGAGGGATTCTTTTGTTTTTATATGGAAGTCTGCCCCTATCACTAGTACTGTGAGACTACTGGTAGGGGTCAAGACCACCATTTTGGAACCCCAAGCCATATGGGAAAGAGAGTACAGGGAAACTGTTTTCATACTTTCCCAAGAGAATCCATGGATCACCTTGTGGTAAGTCCTGAGAGTAGCTGGGGGTCTAGGGCACATAACCATTATACCTCCATTCAGGAAATCTTGACTGCCCAAACTTGACATTTCGTCCTTTAGATTGTAAGCTCCTTTGAGCCGGGACTGTCCTTCCCCATGTTTTAACTTGTACAGCGCTGCGTAACCCTAGTAGCGCTATAGAAATGCTAAGTAGTAGTAGTAGTAGTAGTTATGTGGGCACCAACCCTGAATAGGGGCTGAGCCCACACAAGTTCCATTTCCTCCATGACCCCTCTCCCGGACTGCCCTGGCACTGCCTGTATTTGGCCTGTGTGGTCTGAGCTGATATTCAGCTGCACTGAACATTGACCCCATCGTTGTTAGAAGTTTCCAGTTTCCAGTGTAACGGCTTCTGGAGAACTGAAAAACAAAACAGCCTGAAGGAGAGGATTTATTAGAACCAGCGATGGCTGGGATATTTGAGGCCCCGGTGCAAATAGGCTTAAAAGGCAGTATACTGGGCAGACTAGATGGGCCTTAATTTTGATTGATAAATGCTGCTGGCTTTCAAGCCAGTTCTCAGGGCACATCTAGCCAGTCAGGGTTTTCAGGATATCCCCACGGAATTCAATGGGGATATCCTGTAAACCCCGACTGGATAAGTGTGCCTGGAGGACGGGGTTGAAAACCTCTGATCTAAATTTATTTTCTCTAATATGCTTAAAATGTCTCTTTTTCATGTACACACCACAAAACAAATCTGTGTTCCTGTTGTGTAGACCTTGTCCTGCTAGAATGAGGTAAGATTTAATTTTAGCGTAGTTAACACAAAAAGTACTACAGGGGTCATTTTGACCCCTAATGAAATTAAGTTGTTTACTTTGAATTTAGGAGCAAATTATTTCATATCTCTACTGTAAGATTTCTCAGTCTCACTGGTGTTTCACATGACGTGTAAATTTTAAGGTTCCAGCTGCTGTACTTTCCAAGATAAAAGCGGACATAGGTAGAAACATTAAACAGGTAAAATTGATCCTTTTAATGTTTCAGCCATATTACGGTGGCTTTCTAGAGTAATGAAGTCTAAGACTATTACAAAACAAATAGTCCTACATGCAGGCTGGATTGTTTGATGTGGGAAAAGTCTGCACTGCATCTGATTCGAATATCACTGTCATAGTCTGATTGTGATGAAAGTCTGGCTTTCTTAGCTGAAACATTGGTATATTCACCGTTTTCCAGAAGCTACGTTTCTGTCGTGTCTTATTCACATCCTGTGTTTCAAATTCTGGAACAGCCGGTAATGTGTGAGCGATCTCCACCCATGGCTTTGCTGCTGCTGTCTGGCAATGGTCCATCAGCGGTTGCATTCTTATGATCTCTTGAGTTGCAACTGCAATGACATCTGATCCTTCACCATAGGTTGACTTGAATCTTGGATCCAGGAAGGAGCTTAATCTATATAATAATATATCTTGAAATCTGTGGAGTAAACTTTTCCATGTAATCTCGAGCAAATCACTTAACCCTCCATTGCTTCAGATACAAAATGTAAACTCTCTAAGAAAGGGAAATGGGACTTGATATTGTGGTTTTTTGCAACTACATTCAAAGTGGTTTACATAGTATATTCAGATACTTATTTGTACCAGGGGCAATGGAGGGTTAGGTGACTTGCCCAGAGTCAGAACGAGCTACAGTGGGAATTAAACTCAGTTCTCCAGGATCAGAGTCCGCTGCACTAACCACTAGGCTACTCCTCCACTCCAGAACAAAGTGTATACCTTACAATAAGTCCCAGCTCCTTGCAGGCTCCAAATGTGAACAGCCCTGGTGTTGGCTGCATAGCACTGGGGTGGTCTGTAGAAATTTTCAGTGGCATTTTCTGGCTAATGGGAAAGTTCTGGGCAAACTAGATGGGCCTTAATTTTGACTGATAAATTTCTAGTTCAATATTTGATGAAAAGATGTAAATACTACTGGCTTTGTTGATCTAAATTTATTTTGCCTAATCTGTTTGTAATCTATTTTATTATATAAAATTTAAACAGTGATAGAAGATCTATGTTCCTCTTTTACTAGATGTTGTTCCTGTCCTTGTCCTGTTCCTGTTTCATAGAATGTTTTTGTAAGGTAAGATTTTAAATAAGAGCAATAAGGAAACTACAGGTTAATTGAAACATTAAGAAATAATCAAGAATGAAATGCTCCAAAGATTTCCACTGATTTTTTTTTCGTTTCACCCTACCAAACCAGTCCAGAACAAATGGGTTATGCTCATCAGCCAGCAGATGGAGACAGAGACTGTAGAGCTCTGAGCAGTGCCCTATGTTACATAAGTAATGCCACACTGAGAAAAGACCAAGGGTCCATCGAGCCCAGCATCCTGTCCACGACAGCGGCCAATCCAGGCCAAGGGCACCTGGCAAGCTTCCCAAACGTACAAACATTCTATACATGTTATTCCTGGAATTGTGAATTTTTCCCAAGTCCATTTAGTAGCAGTTTATGGACTTGTCCTTTAGGAAACCGTCTAACACCTTTTTAAACTCTGCTAAGCTAACCGCCTTCACCACGTTCTCCGGCAACGAATTCCAGAGTTTAATTATGCATTGGGTGAAGAAAATTTTTCTCCAATTTGTTTTAAAATTTACTACACTGTAGTTTCATCGCATGCCCCCTAATCCTAGTATTTTTGGAAAGCGTGGACGCTTCACATCCACCTGTTCCACTCCACTCATTATGTTATATACCTCTATCATGTCTCCCCTCAGCCGTCTCTTCTCCAAGCTGAATAGCCCTAGCCTCCTTAGTCTTTCTTCATAGGGAAGTCGTCCCATCCCCGCTATCATTTTAGTCGCCCTTCGCTGCACCTTTTCCAATTCTACTATATCTTTCTTGAGATGCGGCGACCAGAATTGAACACAATACTCAAGGTGCGGTCGCACCATGGAGCGATACAACGGCATTATAACATCCTCACACCTGTTTTCCATACCTTTCCTGATAATACCCAACATTCTATTCGCTTTCTTAGCCGCAGCAGCACACTGAGCAGAAGGTTTCAGTGTGTTATCGACGACGACACCCAGATCCCTTTCTTGGTCCGTAACTCCTAACGTGGAACCTTACATGACGTAGCTATAATTCGGGTTCTTTTTTCCCACATGCATCACCTTGCACTTGCTCACATTAAACATCATCTGCCATTTAGCCGCCCAGTCTCCCAGTCTCGTAAGGTCCTCTTGTAATTTTTCACAATCCTGTCGCGAGTTAACGACTTTGAATAACTTTGTGTCATCAGCAAATTTAATTACCTCGCTAGTTACTCCAATCTCTAAATCATTTATAAATATATTAAAAAGCAGCGGTCCTAGCACGGACCCCTGAGGAACCCCACTAACTACCCTTCTCCATTGTGAATACTGCCCATTTAACCCCACTCTCTGTTTCCTATCCTTCAACCAGTTTTTAATCCACAATAGGACTTTTCCTCCTGTCCCATGACCCTCCAATTTCCTCTGTAGCCTTTCTTGAGGTACCTTGTCAAACGCCTTTTGAAAATCCAGGTACACGATATCAACTGGCTCCCCTTTGTCCACATGTTTGCTTACTCCTTCAAAGAATTGAAGTAAATTGGTCAGACAAGATTTCCCCACACAAAAGCCATGCTGACTTGGTCTCAGTAATCCATGTCCTTGGATGTGCTCTGTAATTTTGTTTTTAATAATAGCCTCTACCATTTTCCCTGGCACCGACGTAAGACTCACCGGTCTATAATTTCCCGGGTCTCCCCTGGAACCTTTTTTAAAAATGGGCATTACATTGGCCACCCTCCAATCTTCCGGTACCACGCTCGATTTTAAGAATAAATTGCATATCACTAACAGTAGTTCTATCAGTACTCTAGGATGAATACCATCTGATCCAGGAGATTTGCTACTCTTCAGTTTGCCGAACTGCCCTATTACGTCCTCCAGGTTTACCGTGAAGTCAGTAAGTTTCTCCGACTCGTCCGCTTGAAATATCATTTCCGACACCGGTATCTTACCCAAATCTTCCTTGGTGAAGACCGAAGAAAAGAATTCATTCAATCTCTCCGCTACGTCTTTGTCTTCCGTGATCGCCCCTTTTATCCCTCGGTCATCCAGCGGCCCAACCGATTCTTTTGCCGGCTTTCTGCTTTTAATATACCGAAAAGATACCATGCAGCTGCACCTCCCCAGTATTCTCTGTCTCCTGCAGACGGTTACAAGCACTAGTCTGCAGCTTTGCTCTGGACTAGTGTGATGCTTCCGGGCCATATGTCTAAATTCAGCTTGTAAGGAATGCAGACAGGTCATGAACTACTTTCCATTCTTGATTTTTCAGCAGAAGAGAGAGAAGGAGGAATAAATAATTATAATCAATTTTGGGGGGATTCTTTAGTTTTTGTATGGAAGGTGGACCCCTAGCACTAGTACTGCGAGACTACGGGTAGGGGTCATCACCACCATTTTGGAACCCCAAGCCATATAGGGAAGAAAGTACAGGAAAATTGTTTTCACACTTGCCCAAAAGAAACCATGTATCACATCGGGGTAAGTCCTGCGAGTGGCTTGGGTCCAGGGCAGTTAGGGGCTAGGGAATGGAGGGATCAAAACCAGGGGAAGAGTTGAATCGAGGACTTGGGGGTATTAGGGGAGCTGAGAGGGGGATTGGGGAGATCAGATCTGCGACTCTGAATTTTTGTGGATGCTGTCCAGTACTCAGACAGCAGGCACTCCCATATCTAAGCATCAAAAGATAGGCAGCCTTTTGTGCAGTACTGTCTGGCCAATTAGTTAGATTGTAAGCTCTCTTGAGCAGGGACTGTCCTTCCCCATGTTTTAACTTGTACAGCGCTGCGTAACCCTAGTAGCGCTATAGAAATGCTAAGTAGTAGTAGTAGTAGTAGTTATGTGGGCACCAACCCTGAATAGGGGCTGAGCCCACACAAGTTCCATTTCCTCCATGACCCCTCTCCCGGACTGCCCTGGCACTGCCTGTATTTGGCCTGTGTGGTCTGAGCTGATATTCAGCTGCACTGAACATTGACCCCATCGTTGTTAGAAGTTTCCAGTTTCCAGTGTAACGGCTTCTGGAGAACTGAAAAACAAAACAGCCTGAAGGAGAGGATTTATTAGAACCAGCGATGGCTGGGATATTTGAGGCCCCGGTGCAAATAGGCTTAAAAGGCAGTATACTGGGCAGACTAGATGGGCCTAGTTTTGATTGATAAATGCTGCTGGCTTTCAAGCCAGTCCTTGGGGCACATCTAGCCAGTCAGGGTTTTCAGGATATCCCCACTGAGAATTCAATGGAGATATCTTGTAAACCCCGAATGGATAAATGTGCCTGGAGGACTGGGTTGAAAACCTCTGATCTAAATTTATTTTGTCTAATATGCTTGAAATGTCTCTTTTTCATGTACAGACTACAAAACAAATCTGTGTTCCTGTTGTGTGGCGTTTGTTCTGTTAGTGAGGTAAGATTTAATTTTAGCGTAGTTAACACAAAAACTACCACAGACGTCATTTTGACCCCTAATGAAATTAAGTTGTTTACTTTGAATTAAGAGCAAATTATTTCATATCTCTACTGTATGATTTCTCATTCTCACTGGTGTTTTACATGACGTGTAAATTTTAAGGTTCCAGCTGCTGTACTTTCCAAGATAAAAGCGGACATAGGTAGAAACATTAAACGGGTAAAATTGATCCTTTTAATGTTTCAGCCGTATTACGGTGGCTTTCTAGAGTAATGAAGTCTGAGACTATTACAAAACAAATAGTCCTACATGCAGGCTGGATTGTTTGATGTGGGAAAAGTCTGCACTGCACCTGTTTCGAATATCACTGTCATAGTCTGATTGTGATGAAAGTCTGGCTTTCTTAGCTGAAACATTGGTTTATTCCACCTTTAGCTTTCAACCCAGACCTCGGGGAATACCTAGCCAGTCATGGTTTTCAGGTTATGCCCACTGAATTCAATGGGGATATCCTGAAAACCCTGACTGGTTAGGTGTGCCTGGAGGACTGGGTTGAAAACCTCTGATCTAAATTTATTTTGTTTAAAATGCTTAAAATGTCTCTTTAGTATGAGGTAAGATCAGAAATCTGCTATTTAACTTTTAGCAGAAATTTCTTAAATGTTAATTAACATCCAAATAAGTTAGGTGGTATCTGTAATACCTAGATATGGCAGCTTTTTACTGTAATCCACACTGAACTCTCCAGACATTCATCCTTCCAATCTCTTTTACAGTGGTTAAATCCTGCACACGACCCAAAATTAAGTCCTCTGTGCAAAATATAGTCTAAACTAGCAGACTGATGAAATTCACAGGATTTTCATTTTTCTCATTCCTGCTAACTGCCCACTCTCCAGCCCGACTCCATTACCTTTTTCCTGGACATATGCCATCCTCTTCTGGCCCCAGGACCAGCATCCTTTCTCCTCTCTCGACCCCACCAGTGCTTGCCTTCCCCTCTCTCCTCCACTCTCCCCAGCTTGTTCCATTCAGCTTCTCATCTCTGTCAATTACTTTGCTGCTCACATTGCTCTGTTGAAGTCTTCCTTTGTCCTTCCTGCTTACCATTGTCTCTGATATCATCTAGTCCTAAAGCGGAAGGTGGAACGAGTCTGTACGTGAAACAGGATCACTGACAGATTGACCTAATGTAGGACCTGCCTTAAGTAAACACCGAAATCCTGCTGCATGACCTTGATAAAGAACTCAGTCAACAGCCCAGAGAAGTTATTTGTGGTTCTGTAAGACTTGACTTTGGGGGAGCCTAAGTCGTCTTTCCCGATTTCTCTTTCTGCAGACACCATTGCTCAATATTTCAGTTCTAAGATGTATGAGATGTGTACAGTTAGTGACATGAATCTACATCCATGATGATTCACTTCTGGATATGAGTCTGGATTAGAGTACATAAGTACATAAGTAGTGCCATACTGGGAAAGACCAAAGGTCCATCTAGCCCAGCATCCTGTCACCGACAGTGGCCAATCCAGGTCAAGGGCACCTGGCACGCTCCCTAAACGTAAAAACATTCCAGACAAGTTATACCTAAAAATGCGGAATTTTTCCAAGTCCATTTAATAGCGGTCTATGGACTTGTCCTTTAGGAATCTATCTAACCCCTTTTTAAACTCCGTCAAGCTAACCGCCCGTACCACGTTCTCCGGCAACGAATTCCAGAGTCTAATTACACGTTGGGTGAAGAAAAATTTTCTCCGATTCGTTTTAAATTTACCACACTGTAGCTTCAACTCATGCCCTCTAGTCCTAGTATTTTTGGATAGCGTGAACAGTCGCTTCACATCCACCCGATCCATTCCACTCATTATTTTATACACTTCTATCA
Organism: Microcaecilia unicolor; assembly: GCF_901765095.1. NCBI lineage: Eukaryota > Metazoa > Chordata > Amphibia > Gymnophiona > Siphonopidae > Microcaecilia > Microcaecilia unicolor. The sequence goes on along the minus strand of NC_044032.1, from coordinate 14,451,320 downwards.
TATCTCCCCTCAGCCGTCTCTTCTCCAAGCTGAAAAGCCCTAGCCTTCTCAGCCTCTCTTCATAGGAAAGTCGTCCCATCCCCACTATCATTTTCGTCGCCCTTCGCTGTACCTTTTCCAATTCTACTATATCTTTTTTGAGATACGGAGACCAGTACTGAACACAATACTCCAGGTGCGGTCGCACCATGGAGCGATACAACGGCATTATAACATCCGCACACCTGGACTCCATACCCTTCCTAATAACACCCAACATTCTATTCGCTTTCCTAGCCGCAGCAGCACACTGAGCAGAAGGTTTCAGCGTCTCATCGACGACGACACCCAGATCCCTTTCTTGATCCGTAACTCCTAACGTGGAACCTTGCAAGACGTAGCTATAATTCGGGTTCCTCTTACCCACATGCATCACTTTGCACTTGTCAACATTGAACTTCATCTGCCACTTGCACGCCCATTCTCCCAGTCTCGCAAGGTCCTCCTGTAATCGTTCACATTCCTCCTGCGACTTGACGACCCTGAATAATTTTGTGTCATCGGCGAATTTAATTACCTCACTAGTTATTCCCATCTGTAGGTCATTTATAAATACATTAAAAAGCAACGGACCCAGCACAGACCCCTGCGGGACCCCACTAACTACCCTCCTCCACTGAGAATACTGGCCACGCAATCCTACTCTCTGCTTCCTATCTTTCAACCAGTTCTTAATCCATAATAGTACCCTACCTCCAATTCCATGACTCTGCAATTTCTTCAGGAGTCTTTCGTGCGGCACTTTGTCAAACGCCTTCTGAAAATCCAGATATACAATATCAACCGGCTCCCCATTGTCCACATGTTTGCTTACCCCCTCAAAAAAATGCATTAGATTGGTGAGGCAAGACTTCCCTTCACTAAATCCGTGCTGACTTTGTCTCATCAGTCCATGTTTTTGTATATGCTCTGCAATTTTATTCTTAATAATAGCCTCCACCATCTTGCCCGGCACCGACGTCAGACTCACCGGTCTATAATTTCCCGGATCTCCTCTGGAACCCTTCTTAAAAATCGGAGTAACATTGGCTACCCTCCAGTCTTCCGGTATTACACTCGATTTTAGGGACAGATTGCATATTTCTAACAGTAGCTCCGCAAGTTCATTTTTTAGTTCTATTAATACTCTGGGATGAATACCATCAGGTCCCGGTGATTTACTACTCTTCAGCTTGCTGAACTGACCCATTACATCCTCCAAGGTTACAGAGAATTTGTTTAGTTTCTCCGACTCCCCCGCTTCAAATATTCTTTCCGGCACCGGTGTCCCCCCCAAATCCTCCTCGGTGAAGACCGAAGCAAAGAATTCATTTAATTTCTCCGCTACGGCTTTGTCCTCCTTGATCGCCCCTTTAACACCATTTTCGTCCAGCGGCCCAACCGACTCTTTGGCCGGTTTCCTGCTTTTAATGTATCTAAAAAAATTTTTACTATGTATTTTTGCTTCCAACGCTAATTTCTTCTCAAAGTCCTTTTTTGCCCTCCTTATCTCCGCTTTGCATTTGGCTTGGCATTCCTTATGATCTATCCTGTTACTTTCAGTTGGTTCTCTTCTCCACTTTCTGAAGGATTGTTTTTTGGCTCTAATGATTTCCTTTATCTTACTGTTTAGCCACGCCGGCTGACGTTTAGTCTTTTTTCCCTTTTTTCTAATACGTGGAATATATTTGTCCTGAACCTCCAGGATGGTGTTTTTAAACAGCATCCACGCCTGATGCAAGTTTTTTACTCTGCGAGCTGCTCCTTTCAGTCTTTTTTTCACCATTTTTCTCATTTTGTCGTAATCACCTTTTCTATAGTTAAACGCTAGCGTACTTGATTTCCTAGTTTCACTTCCTTCAATGCCAATATCAAAACCGATCATATTATGATCACTGTTATCAAGCGGCCCTCGTATCGTTACCCCCTGCACTAGATCATGAGCACCACTAAGGACTAAGTCTAGTATTTTTCCTTCTCTTGTCGGCTCCTGAACTAGCTGTTCCATGAAGCTGTCCTTGATTTCATCAAGAAATCTTATGTCCCTTGCGTGTACAGATGTTACATTAACCCAGTCTATATACGGGTAATTGAAATCCCCCATTATTATTGTGTTGCCCAGTTTGTTTGCGTCCCTGATTTCCTTTAACATTTCCGCATCCGTCTGTTCGTCCTGGCCAGGCGGACGGTAGTACACTCCTATCACTATCCTTTTCCCCTTTGCACATGGAATTTCAATCCACAGTGATTCCAAGGAGTGTTTTGTTTCCTGCAGAATTTTCAATCTATTTGATTCAAGGCTCTCGTTAATATACAATGCTACCCCTCCACCAATCCGATTCACCCTATCACTACGATATAATTTATACCCCGGTATGACAGTGTCCCACTGGTTATCCTCCTTCCACCAGGTCTCAGAGATGCCTATTATATCTAATTTTTCATTTAGTGCAATATATTCTAACTCCCCCATCTTATTTCTTAGGCTCCTGGCATTCGCATATAGACATTTCAAACTATGTTTGTTGTTCCTAAGTACATCATGCTTAGTACTTGACAGTATTAATTGGCAATCTTTTGTCTGATTTTTATTGTTATTTAAAGATACCCGATCTACTACAATCTCTTTTGCAACCTCACTATCAGGATACTCTATCTTCCCTGTTATGGTGATATCTTTGAAAGATACCTTATCCCGAACCATGCTCTTTTGAGCGACTGTCGGCCTTCCCCCCATTTCTAGTTTAAAAGCTGCTCTATCTCCTTCTTAAACGCCGATGCCAGCAGCCTGGTCCCACTCTGGTTAAGATGGAGCCCATCCTTTCGGAATAGGCTCCCCCTTCCCCAGAATGTTGCCCAGTTCCTAACAAATCTAAAGCCCTCCTCCCTGCACCATCGTCTCATCCACGCATTGAGACTCTGGAGCTCTGCCTGTCTCTTGGGCCCTGCGCGTGGCACAGGTAGCATTTCAGAAAATGCTACCCTGGAGGATCTGGATTTCAGCTTTCTACCTAAGAGCCTAAATTTTGCTTCCAGAACCTCTCTCCCACATTTTCCTATGTCATTAGTACCCACATGTACCAAGACAGCCGTCTCCTCCCCAGCACTATATAAAATCCTATCTAGGTGACGCGTGAGGTCCGCCACCTTCGCACCAGGCAGGCAAGTCACCAGGCGATCCTCACGTCCACCAGCCACCCAGCTATCTATATGCCTAATGATTGAATCACCAAGTACAACAGCTGTCCTAACCTTTCCCTCCCGGGCAACATTTGGAGATATATCCTCGGTGCGAAAGGATAATACATCCCCTGGTGGGCAGGTCCTGGCTACAGGAGTACTTCCTACTTCACCAGGGTGATGCTCTCCTTCTAGGAGACCTCCCTCCTCCAAGGTAGCACAGGGGCTACCTGACTGGAGGTGGGACTTCTCTACAACATCCCTGTAGGTCTCCTCTATGTACCTCTCTGTCTCCCTCAGCTCCATCAAGTCTGCTACTCTAGCCTCAAGAGAACGGACACGTTCTCTGAGAGCTAGGAGCTCTTTGCATCGGGCACACACATATGACACCTCACCAATTGGGAGATAATCATACATGTGACACTCAATGCACCACCCTACCTCTTGTGTTCTCCTTGCTGTTCTCTTGACATTGTAGTTCTACCCTCTCCCCTTTTATGTTTCTCATTTAGTTTCCCCCTCTCCCTGTTTCACTCTGGTATCTCTGAAAACTTGGCAACAGAGGCAGTTGCCTAACATTGCCTATCCCTCTGTCTAAATCTGGGTCTGACGGGAATGAGAACATCTCCTAAACTAGTTTCCGCTCTTGTCTTTTCAGCCAACTTGGTGAAGAATGGTCTAGGTCACAATAAGAGGTAATTATAATCAATGTTTTTATTATTGGGAAAGTTGTTTATGTAGGTTCTTATACATCTATTACTAACGTTAAGTAAATCGGAACATTTCAGCTATGGTAGCCTCACAGTCGTCACCTGCATAACTGCCAGCTGCTCCCCAGCGCCACCTGCTGTACTGCCCCCGACCCACCCACTTTTCTGGTGGCCGTTCAGAGCAGATATTTGGTTAATATCAATGGTTTCGCGGCTCAGCAATTTAAGCAGCAGGAGCCTCTCCTTCCATGTTAATTGCTTTGACCTTTTTGAACAGCAACATGGTGTAGGTGGACTGGTTGAGTGAGGAGGTCACCTTGACTGAGTATGGCTCTGGTCTGCGTTATTTATCCAGTAACAGAAACCTTTACTTCAGAAAGTGTCATTGAATATTAGGTGGGTTCTTGCTTTCAGACCGGTTAAATAGCGCTTAATTGGCTATCTGCCGATATTCAGCGGGGGTTAACCAGCTATTTCCCGCTAAATATCCACAGTTAGCGGCTGGCGGATAACCGGTTATATCGCATCAAACCCTGGTATATCTTTGGCCGGTTTAAAGATAACCGGCTATGTCTGAATATCGACATAATGGGTTATCTTGAAACCGGCCAACCCCCCCCCCCCCCCCCCCCCCCCAGCTATTCAATGCCGGTCACCGGAAAGTAAGATCAGAAATCTGCTATTTAACTTTTAGCAGACATTTTTATGTTTCTGTAATAACCTAGATATGGCTAGCATTTTACTGTAATCCACACTGAACTAATTTGTTTGCTGCAGAATATAAGAATCTTTATTGTATTGCATCAATAAATTCTCCTGACGTTCCTCATTCCAATTTGTTTTACAGTGGTGTAACCCTGCACATCACTTAACAGTAAGTACTCTATGCAAAATCTAGTCTAAACTAGCAGATTTTCCTTTTTCTCATTCCTCTTCAGCCTGACTTCACTACCTCCGTCCTTGCACCCACATCCATCCTCCTTTGCAGACACAACCAGTCTCTCTGTCCCCGTCTCCTTCACTCTTGGCTGCATTTAGGGACCCTTTTACTAAGTTGCGGTTAAAGGAGCCCTGCGCTTTTACCACGTGGCCATTTCAGATTGGAGAACTTACTGCCACCCAATGAGGTGGTGGGAAGGGTTTCCTCGGTAACCCAAATATTTTTCAAATACTTCAGAAATGCCACATGCTGGGGGTGGAACTACCGCCGGAGCCCACGTTGAGACGGTGGTTGTTCCGAACTGCTACACTGCAAGCCCACGTGGGCTTACTGCTGCTTAGTAAAAGCGCCCCTTAGCTTCTTCTCCTCTGTGGATTCCTGTAGTGGTCACATTGCCCTGAGGTCCCACCAGACACCCTAGCTCCAATTTTTCAGTTGCAAGATCAATGAGTTAAATTGCCTACGTTGCTTATCTGCATGTCTAAATATAGCCTTTATGGGAATTCAGACAAGTCTTAAACTAGTTTCCTCTCTTGAATTTTCAGTCATGTAACCTAAAAACGGTGCAGGGCGTCAGGCCATCGGCAGTGGAAAGGTTGGCAGGTGTGACCCACTGTCTTTTTTATTTTTCCTTTTTTATTTTATTTGTTATTTTTCCTTTTTTATTTTCTTTCCTTTTGTGAATGGCCTGACACATAATGGGGTGGAAGGGGCGGCTATAAAAATAAAAAGTCCCAGAAGACTGACGTTCAAAGGAAGATGTTCCTAGGCTGGAGGAAGAGTTTGCCGTCTGCTAAGACTGAGATGCTGTGGGATTTAGATAGAGAGCAGAAGATGCAACTCTGATGAAGCCACCAAAAGTCATGGAAATTAGATGAAAGAGACAAAACTCCATGAAATCCCAACTCCAATAAATAAACCAGAGGGCCAACGTAGAAAAAAGCTAGGCTTGAAGGTCCTTAAACACCCAAAGAGTCAACAGAGCAAGAAAGCAGATCAAAAGAATGAGGAATAGACTTCAGCCACTGAGAAACGTCAGATAACTCTTCCTGAGGGACTTTACAAGATCAGGAAAACTAATGTTTATTTATTTATTTATTTTATTTTATTGCATTTGTATCCCACATTTTCCCACCTATTTGTGGGCTTAGTGTGGCTTACAATACATTGTGAATGATGGAAATACAATGTGTTACAGTACGATTATGGATTACATCATGAGGAGTTATGGGAAGACAAAGTTTAAGGAATGGGACAAAGTCAAAAAGCACAGTAATTGAAATTTGAAAAGAACACCCAAAAAAGAGCCAACAGAAAATAAGATTGGCTGGAAGGACCAAAAATACCTGAAGAGTAACCAATACTGCACCAAGATATGCTCTAATAACACAAAGGCCATCAGCAAGACAGGCTGGACAAACCCTAAAACACCCAGAGAGAGTGTCAACATAGCAGCAAGATAGGATCAAATGGCCAGAAACACATCAACAGCACTAAACTGAAAGACCAAAAACCAGCTGAGTGACACGCTAGTGCCAAAGTAGGCTGAAAAATACTAAAACACTTGACAAGTGCCAACAGAGCAGGAAGTTAGGTCCAAAAACAACCAACAGAAAACCAAAATTGGCTGCAAGGTCCAACCGTACCTGAAGAGTATCAACACAGGACTGGACTAAAAGAGACTAAAAGTCCCCTAAAATATCTGAAGACAGTAGCATCATAGTTTGAAAGGCTCTACCTCCACACAGAATGAAGGACCAGGAAAACCAATGTTACAGGAGTGGGGCCAGGTCAACAGACTTTCCTCCTCTCCAGGCCTCTAAAATTTGAGACAGACATTTTCCAGCTCTCTAAGCTATTACCTTTACAGACAGACTTTTTCCCCCTCTCCAGAGTTGTAGACTTTGAGAAAAAAATTCATGTTCTCTCTAGACTTCACCTTTGGGACAGACTTCCCTCACTCCAGATTTCTATCCTTTGGAGACAGACCTTTTTTTCCCTCTCTCCAGACTTCTAGTGTTTGAGAAATAGGATTTTCTCCTTTCCCTGGCTTTTAACCTTTCGGACACACATTTTCCATTCTCTAGATTGTTATCCCTTGGGACTGACTTTTTCCCTCTTTTTCCCTCTCTCAAGACTTCTAGTCTTTGAAAAAGACATTTCCCCCCCTCCAGGCTTTCAGCCTTTAGGACAGACTTTTTCTCTCTCCAGACCTCTGACCTTTGAAACATAAAATTTTTCCGCTCTCCAGGCTTCTAAACTTTGGGGCATACATTTACCCCTCTCTAGATTTCTATCGTTTGGGATAGACATTATTCCTCTCTCTAAGCTGCTAGCCTTTGAGACAGACCTTTTACCTCTCTTCAGACATCTATCTTTGGGTGACAGACGTTTTTCTATTCTCCAGATTTTTAGCCTTTGAGACAGACCTTTTACCTCTCTTCAGACATCTATCCTTGGGTGACAGACGTTTTTCTACTCTCCAGATTTTTAGCCTTTGAGACAGACGTTTTACCTCTCTTCAGAAATCTATCCTTGGGTGACAGACGTTTTTCTATTCTCCAGATTTTTAGCCTTTGAGACAGACCTTTTACCTCTCTTCAGACATCTATCCTTGGGTGACAGACGTTTTTCTACTCTCCAGATTTTTAGCCTTTGAGACAGACCTTTTACCTCTCTTCAGACATCTATCCTTGTATGACAGACTTTTTCTACTTTACAGAATTTTAGCCTTTGAGACAGACCTTTTACCTCTCTTCAGACATCTATCCTTGGGTGACAGACGTTTTTCTACTCTCCAGATTTTTAGCCTTTGAGACAGACCTTTTACCTCTCTTCAGACATCTATCCTTGTATGACAGACTTTTTCTACTTTACAGAATTTTAGCCTTTGAGACAGACCTTTTACCTCTCTTCAGACATCTATCCTTGGGTGACAGACGTTTTTCTACTCTCCAGATTTTTAGCCTTTGAGACAGACCTTTTACCTCTCTTCAGACATCTATCCTTGTATGACAGACTTTTTCTACTTTACAGAATTTTAGCCTTTGAGACAGACCTTTTACCTCTCTTCAGACATCTATCCTTGGGTGACAGACGTTTTTCTACTCTCCAGATTTTTAGCCTTTGAGACAGACCTTTTACCTCTCTTCAGACATCTATCCTTGTATGACAGACTTTTTCTACTTTACAGAATTTTAGCCTTTGAGACAGACCTTTTACCTCTCTTCAGACATCTATCCTTGGGTGACAGACGTTTTTCTACTCTCCAGATTTTTAGCCTTTGAGACAGACCTTTTACCTCTCGTCAGACATCTATCCTTGTATGACAGACTTTTTCTACTTTACAGAATTTTAGCCTTTGAGACAGACCTTTTACCTCTCGTCAGACAACAAAGTAGCAAGACTGTCCAGACAAGCCCTAAAATACCTGCAAACTGTCAATGTAACAGTGAGAAAGGATGGACGGCCAAAAAAACAGATGCTGCCTGAACTGACCTTTCCTGGAACCCGGATCACTGCTGCCTGACCTGACTCAGCCTTGAGCCCAGAGTACATTGCCTGATGCTCCCTTGACCTATCCATGTTGCCCAAAGCCTGCATTTCTCTTCTGTGACCCGGCCTGACTGCCCCTTTCTGAGGACCCTCGAAGTCCTGCCGGCTGCCTGAACCCAAGGGCTCAACCTGCGGGGAATGGCGGTTGGTCCAGGTGAAAATCCAGGGGCTTTGTCGGCCACCAGACACCAGCATCAGATCCTGAGGAATGTAGAGACAAACTATAAATTTATAGAATTCCTTTTTTGCTTTTATTTAAGTTTGATTTACACCGCTTCGACTTTCTTAACAAACAGAAGCAGTATATTAAACCTATAAACAATGTACTGTAATAAATGCGTTGCATCCAGTGGGAGTGAATGGAAGGCGCAGTACCACTGGATGTAATGGCTCAGAACTCCACAGCAGGACCAAAGCAGAAGAAACGACTTGAAGGCCCTCAAACACCCAAAGAGTGTTAACACAGCAGGAAGATTTCTTGAAAGACCCTAAAACAGAACCGGAACACTTAAGGCACTAAGGAAGAGATCTAAAATAAAAGGCTAATAATAGTGCCAAGAGTCTTCTTGTCAACAAGTATACTAATGGAAATTTGGAAAAGAACTTTGAAGAGAGCCAACACAACTGGAAGACAGACTTGAAGGACCAAAATCATCCAAACAGACCTGAAGAGTGCCAAGTCAGGAGCAAGATTGTGCGAACAAGACTTAAAGCATTGGAATAGCGCCAGAACATCAGGAAGACAGGCAGGAAGATCCAAAAGCAGCCCAAAGCAAGCCAACAAAGCACCACTATACACTGAAAGGCTTTAAATACCTAATAAGTTCAACAAAGTAGCAAGAAAAGCCTGAAATTCCTAAAAATTGTCAACGTAACAGTGAGAAAGAATGGAAGGCCAAAAAACACCTCCTGCCTGATTCGACCTTGCCTGGAACACAGATCACACACGTCTGCTGCCTGTCCTGCCCCTTTCTGAGGACCCTCAAAGTCCTGCCGGCTGCCTGAACCCAAGGGCTCAACCTGCGGGGAACGGCGGTTGGTCCAGGTGAAGATCCAGGGGCTTTGTCAGCCATCAGATCCTGAAGAATGTAGAGACAAAATATAAATTTATGGAGTTCTTTTCTTGCTTTTATTTGTTTGATTGTAAAACGCTTTAAATTTCTTAGCAAATAGAAGCAGTGTATTAAATCTATAAACGATAAACAATGTACTGTGATAAAGGCCTCACATCCAGTGTGAGTGGGTGGAAGGGGCGGTACCACTGGATGCAATGGCTGAGAACTCCACAGAAGGACCAAAGTAGATGAAAAGATAGACTTGAAGGCCCTCAAACACCCAAAGAGTGTTAACACAGCAGGAAGATGTGTTGAAAGACCCTAAAACAGAATAGGAACAGCTCAAGGCACTAAGGAAGAGATCTAAAATAAAAGGCTAATAATAATGCCAAGAGTCTTCTTGTCAACAAGTATACTAATGGAAATTTGGAAAAGAACTTTGAAGAGAGCCAACACAACTGGAAGACAGACTTGAAGGACCAAAATCATCCAAACAGACCTGAAGAGTGCCACGTCAGGAGCAAGATTGTGCATACAAGACTTAAAGCATTGGAATAGCGCCAGAACATCAGGAAGACATGCAGGAAGGTCCAAAAGCAGCCCAAAGGAAGCCAACAAAGCACCACTGTAGACTGAAAGGCTTTAGATACCAGATAATTGTGATAACATTGCAAGACTATCCAGACAAGCCCTAAAATACCTGAAAATTGTCAACGTAACAGTGAGAAAGGATGGAAGGCCAGAAAAACACCTGCTGTCTGACCTGTCCTTGCCTGGAACCCGAATCACTGCTGTTTGACCTGACTTAGCCTTGAACCCAGTATGTTGCCTGATGCTCCCTTGACCTATCCATGTTGCCCAAAGCCTGCATTTCTCTTCTGTGACCCGGCCTGACTGCCCCTTTCTGAGGACCCTCGAAGTCCTGCCGGCTGCCTGATCCCAAGGGCTCAACCTGCGGGGAATGACAGTTGGTCCAGGTGAAAATCCAGGGGCTTTGTCGGCCACCAGAGACACCAGCATCAGATCCTGAGGAATGTAGAGACAAAATATAAAGTTTCTTTCTTGCTTTTACTTAAGTTTGATTGTAAACTGATTTGAATTTCTTAGTAAACAGACTACGATAAAAAAATGTAGTGATAAAGGCCTCGCATCCAGTGGGAGTGGGTGGAAGGGGCGGTACCACTGGATGCAATGGCTAAGAACTCCACAGAAGGACCAAAGTAGAAGAAAAGATAGACTTGAAGGCCCTCAAATACCCAAACATACAGTAGGAAGATGATATTGGACCAAATGCATTTCTCTACCGCTCCTGGTTCTGTTTGGGTTTTTTTTTTAAATTAGATTGTTCAAAACTGGATCCCAGAATGGATTGTGTAAAAACAGAAATAATTTGAAAGACCTCGAAACACCTGAGAAGTGCAGCACATCATCAGGATAGGCTTGAAGGATCTAAAATGAAAGGCTAATAATAGTGGCAGAACCACCAGTGACATATAGAATTGAAAATTAGAACAAATTTGAAGAGAGCCAGTATAAGGTGAAAGGCCCAAATACAAGTGACAAGTGCTAACAAGCTGATTTGGTCAAAAACAGCTGAAGACTGCCAGCACAGCAGCAAGACAGACTGAAAGGCCCAGAACTACTTGGAGAAACAACACAGTAACAATATAGGCTGAATGGCTCTGAAACTCCTAAGAAATGATAACATGGCAGCAAGATAGATTAAAAAAAAGCCTTAAAACTCAAAAATAGTGCCAGCACTGCTACAGAACAGCAAATTACTTAAGTGCCAACAAAGCAGTAAAATCTGATGAAGACCTGGAACACCTAAAGAGAGCAAAGAAGACACCAGGATATACTGGAGGTCAGAACACCAAAGGCATTCCAACATAGTACCAAACTAGGCTCAAAAACCCTAGAAAACCCAAGAGATGGACCAAAAACACCTGAAGAGTATAACATACAAACCTAAAACACCTGAAAAATGCCAGCAGAGCAGCAAGATAGAATGGAAGACCCCGAAATTCCTGAAGAGTATAAGACAGCAGCAAGACTTACCAGACAATTCCTAAAATATCTATACAATGCCAACACAGCAGCAAGACAGGTTGAGCAAGCACTAAAACAACTGACGAATGCCAACAGAGCACTGATACAGACTGAAATGCCTAGAAACACCTAGAGAGTGACAACATAGCAGCAGGACAGGTTGAGCAAGCACTAAAACAACTGACGAATGCCAACAGAGCACTGATATAGACGGAAATGCCTAGAAACACCTAGAGAGTGACAACATAGCAGCAGGACAGGTTGAGCAAGCACTAAAACAACTGACGAATGCCAACAGAGCACTGATACAGACTGAAATGCCTAGAAACACCTAGAGAGTGACAACATAGCAGCAGGACAGGCTGGCAGTGACAAAAAACCCAAAGAGAGACAACACAGCAGCAACATTGGCTTGAAGCCTCAATGATCCTAAAACAGCTGAAGAATGTAAATAAGTACCAAATGAAGCTCGAAGGCCCGAAAATTAAAGAAGAGTACTAGTTGTAGGAGACTGCTAGTGAATAAGTATGGCAATGAATGTTTGGAGACATGTCTGAAGAGAACCAACACAGCAGCAAGACAGTCTAGAAGGCCCAAGACACCCAAAGTGAGCCTCCGGAGTGCCAAGATACGAGACTGAGAGACTGAGCATCTAAATGGCAGATGATGTTTAATGTGAGCAAGTGGGAAAGAGGAACCTATAGTTATGTAATGCAAAGTTCCACATTAGGAGTCACCGACCAGGAAAGGGACCTAGATGTCATCGATCATAACACTGAAACCCTCTGCTCAGTGGGTTTGCGAGTTGGAACGTGATTGAGGTTGTAATCCGTAATCTTGAATGGACAGGAGAACTGCTGAGACCAAATGTTGACTTTACAGATAGAGTTATAAAATGGTCTACCTGCTGGTTACAGAAAGTTCAATAAAGTTGAGTTTTATATAAAATAAAATCCTTGGAGTATTGTGTGGTTCTTTAGCATGGGAATGAAAACACTTGCTCCCCAGAGTGGCAAAGCACCCTTGAGAAGCCCAACCGAGTTCCCCATTGCTTTCCGGGTCTCTGTTCCAGCCTTTGACCCACATCCAAGCTCGATTGATATATGTGACTGAGTGAGTTGGAAGAGCTGAAAGTGGTTTGTGACCCAGGTCTGTGGGGTGTTTGGTACACGAACCTCGGGGACTGTGCTGTGGCTGTGAGGTCCGAGTAACATATATTTATTAGCCCATAAGTATTCAATATCAGCGAAGCATCACAAAAACAGTTTAAAGGTCCTTTACAGATGGTATATAATTCCAGTATGAAAACATCAGGTTGATCGTTCTGTACCTGTGAGCTACTGGAGAACATGTGGAAATGTGGTACCTACATCCATATGAGGGAGTTATGTTCTAAGATAGAGAGATCCTAAGATACAGAGGAAGTAACGGGAAATTAAGTAAATACTAGGAAAATAGGTTCTAAATGAGGATTATTGAGCACAGGACCAGATGTGGCTGGAATGACGCAACAAAAACAAAGAGAGTCCAAATCTCCCGTAAAAAAAACACTAAAAAACAACAAAAACGGAAGATGTACAGAAAGACCAAACTAAAATCACAAATGTAAAAAAAGCCAAATTCATTTATTAAGACCCTACAGCAAGTACCTTGTTATCAGCTAAAGTTAAAAAGGAAGGTACAGGCGGGTGTATTGTTATGTATATTTAATATGAGTATTATTTGTATTTATGTGCATTGTCTGTATAATAGCACTGGGGTCTTCCCCCATAGTTTGCAGCTTCCTGTGATTAACTTCTTCTGAGAGCGTATCCTTGTGAGTTTTCCCTATTGGCTCGTAGGGCTAGGGCCAGCCCTCCCTCTCTGCCTTTGGGGGCTGTTCGCGAAAGTCCCTGCCTTCCTAGCCTGCCTTTGTGATCTACAGCTATTCCAGGGGCTGATCCTCTTCAATCTACTATAATTTCATCTCCCCAAGTCATTCCCAAGTAATCTATGGCACTTTGCAAGTCTAAGTGCTTTGAAAATGAGCCCCATAGCGGAATTAAAGAGCGACCAAAATGATAAAGGGGATGGAACTCCTCATAGGAGGAAAGGCTAAAGAGTCAATATAATATCATAAAGAGCTTAATAGGATATCACTAATAATCAAAGTTCACATCACAGCCAGCAAAGATATCCTAACCAGTCCTGAAAATTCTAGGTATTAGGAGGAAAAAACCTCAAATTATAAAGGCACACTCAGTGTTGGTATCACCAACTATCGGGAGGTCCTTTAAATCATCACAGGTAAAAAACCTCCTTTTTTGTTATTTTGCAAGTACTAATTTGTTCACTCTGTTTAAACAAAAATAACAAACCTGTCTATTTCTAGTACGGGGAAAGGCACTTATCTTATCCAATTTACAGTCAACTCGACACCTTCCACGGCCCGACTAGGCCTCAGTTTCGTATCCTTCTTCAGGGTGCCGTGGTGTCTGACTGATCGAATCTGACTTCGCTAACAAGGCTGCTCAGAATAATAGTATAATACTTAAATCTTTTTTCTTACAGAGTGCTCTCCAATCTGTTCACGCTTCCACAATCATTCTCAAAATGGCTCCGCTTTATCTAGAGGTGACATCAGACGCCTTCGCATTACGCTCCTCCTCTTTGATGTCACTCGACCACACTTCACACAGCGTCTTCTCAGAAGAATTTATTCCATTCAATTTTAGTATTCAATCCGTACTAGAAATAGACGGGTTTGTTATTTTTGTTTAAACAGAGTGAACAAATTAGTTCTTGCAAAATAACAAAAAAGGAGGTTTTTTTACCTGTGATGATTTAAAGGACCTCCCGATAGTTGGTGATACCAACACTAGGAGTGTGCCTTTATAATTTGAGGTTTTTTCCTCCTAATACCTAGAATTTTCAGGACTGGTTAGGATATCTTTGCTGGCTGTGAAAGGCTAAAGAGGTTAGGGCTCTTTAGCTCGGAAAAGAGAGGGGAAATGATTGAGGTCTATAAAACCCTGAGTGGTGTAGAACGGGTAGAATGAATCGATGTTTCACTCTTTCATAAAGTACGAAGACTAGGGGACACTCAATGAAGGTACATGGAAATACTTTTAAAACAAATAGGAGGAAATAGTTTTTTTCACTCAAAGAATAGTTAAGCTCTGGAACTCGTCACTGGAGGATGTACATAAGTACGTAAGTATTGCCATACTGGGACAGACCAAAGGTGGTAACAGCAGTTAGCATATCTGGGTTTTAAAAAAGTTTTGGACAAGTTTCTGGAGGAAAAGTCCTTAGCCTGTTATGAGGAAGCCACTGCTTGCCTGGGATTGGTAGCATGGCCACAGGGAAGCAGGATACTGGGCTAGATGGGCCATTGGTCTGACTCAGTATTCTTATATTCATATGTTCTCTCTCACCCTCCCTCTCATTCCTCGCTCCCTCTCATTCCTCTCTCCCTCCCCCTTCTCTCTCTCTATCTCTCCCCCCCCCCCCACACTTGTTCTCCTTCCTCTCTCTTTCCTCCTCCCCCTCTCTTACACCCTTGCTGTCCTTCCTCACTCTCTCCCCCTCTCTCTCCCTGCTCTTTCCCCTCTCTTGCTCCCACCCACCCTATCTCCCTCTCTCTTGCTCCCATCCCTCTCTCTTACCCTCCTCTCTCTGTCCTACCCCTCTAGCGCCCCCTGCCTCTCACTCCCACTCTCTCTTTATCCCATTCTCTCTCCATCTACTACTGCTACTAATCATTTCTATAGCGCTACTAGATTTACACAGTGCTGTACATATTATATGCAGGTACTTTCTCTGTCCCTGGAGGGCTCACAATCTAAGTTGTTGTACCATGATTTGAAGTTGAAGGGAGGCAGACTCAGGAGTAATGTCAGGAAGTATTTGTTCGTGGAGAGGGTGGTGGATATGTGGAACGCCCTCCCGCGGGAGGTGGTGGAGATGAAAACGGTAATGGAATTCAAACGTACGTGGGATAAACACAAAGGAATCCTGTTTAGAAGGAATGGATCCACGGAATCTTAGCGGAGATTGGGAGGCAACATCGGTACTTGGGAAGCAAAACCAGTGCTGGGCAGACTTCTACAGTCTGCACCCTGATGGTGACTGAATAGATAGGGATGGGCTAGAGTGTAAATTTTATGGGGCTTCGACATTAGCTTCAGAACTTAGTACAAGAACAGTGCTGGGCAGACTTGTATGGTCTGTGCCCTGAGAAAGGCAGGGACAAATCAAACTCAGGTATACATATAAAGTATCACATACCATGTAAAATGAGTATCTTGTTGGGCAGACTGTATGGACCATAAGGTCTTTATCTGCCATCATTTACTATGTTAGTATCACGCTTTTTTTTCAAAAGAGAAGGACACCCATCTTTCAACACAAATCGGGAGATGGGCGTCCTTCTCCCAGGAGTGCCCAAATCGGCATAATCGAAAGCTGATTTTGGGCATCCTCAACTGCTTTCCATCGCAGGGACAACCAAAGTTCCCAGGGGCATGTCAGAAGCATAGCGAAGGCGGGACTTGGACGTGCTTAACACATGGGCGTCCTCGGCCGATAATGGAAAAAAGAAGGGCGTCCCTGATGAGCACTTGGCCGACTTTACTTGGACCATGTTTTCTTCCGACCAAGCCTCAAAAAGGTGCCCGAACTGACCAGATGATCACCGGAGGGAATCGGAGATGACCTCCCCTTACTCCCCCAGTGGTCACTAACCCCCTCCCACTATAAAAAACAAGTGTAAAAATACTTTTTTTGCCAGCCTCTATGCCAGCCTCAAATGCCATACTCAGGTCCATCACAGCAGTATACAGGTCCCTGGAGTAATTGTAGTGGGTGAAGTGTACTTCAGGCAGGTGGACCTGGGGGGGGGGGGGGTTGGGGGGGCTCAGCACCCAAGGTAAGGGAGCTATGCACCTGGGAGGAATTTATGAAGTCCACTGCAGTGCCCCCTAGGGTGCCCGGTTGGTGTCCTGGCATGTGAGGGGGACCAGTGCACTACAAATGCTGGCTCCTCCGACGACCAAAGGGCTTGGATTTGGGCATTTTTGAGATAGACATCTTTGGTTTCCATTATCGCCGAAAACCGAGGTCGCCCATCTCTAAGGTCGACCATCTGTAAGGTCAACCTAAATGTTGAGATTTGGGCATCCCCGACCGTATTAACAAAACGAAAGATGGACGGCCATCTTGTTTCGATAATACGGGTTTCCCCTCCTCTTCATGGCGCCGTCCTTAGAGATGGGCGCCCTTAGAGATGGTTGTCCCCATTCGATTATGCCCCTCTATGTTACCTAGGGCAATGGAGGATTAAGTGACACCCTCTCTCTCTTCCTTTCTCTCCCCCTCTCTCTCCCCATCTCTCTTTCTCCCCCTCTCCCCATCTGTCTCTCTTCCCCTCTCTCTCCCCCTCCCCCTGATCACCAGAACATAAGTTGAAGCTGTATCCATGACGTTAGGTCCACTGTTTAGTTAGGGACATAAGATTTCTTGATGAAATCAAGGACAGCTTCATGGAACAGCTAGTTCAGGAGCCGACAAGAGAAGGAAAAATACTAGACTTAGTCCTTAGTGGTGCTCATGATCTAGTGCAGGGGGTAACGGTACGAGGGCCGCTTGATAACAGTGATCATAATATGATCGGTTTTGATATTGGCATTGAAGGAAGTGAAACTAGGAAATCAAGTACGCTAGCGCTTAACTATAGAAAAGGTGATTACGACAAAATGAGAAAAATGGTGAAAAAAAGACTGAAAGGAGCAGCTCGCAGAGTAAAAAACTTGCGTCAGGCGTGGATGCTGTTTAAAAACACCATCCTGGAGGTTCAGGACAAATATATTCCACGTATTAGAAAAAAGGGAAAAAAGACTAAACGTCAGCCGGCGTGGCTAAACAGTAAGATAAAGGAAGTCATTAGAGCCAAAAAACAATCCTTCAGAAAGTGGAGAAGAGAACCAACTGAAAGTAACAGGATAGATCATAAGGAATGCCAAGCCAAATGCAAAGCGGAGATAAGGAGGGCAAAAAAGGACTTTGAGAAGAAATTAGCGTTGGAAGCAAAAATACATAGTAAAAATTTTTTTAGATACATTAAAAGCAGGAAACCGGCCAAAGAGTCGGTTGGGCCGCTGGACGAAAATGGTGTTAAAGGGGCGATCAGGGAGGACAAAGCCGTAGCGGAGAAATTAAATGAATTCTTTGCTTCGGTCTTCACCGAGGAGGATTTGGGGGGGACACCGGTGCCGGAAAGAATATTTGAAGCGGGGGAGTCGGAGAAACTAAACGAATTCTCTGTAACCTTGGAGGATGTAATGGGTCAGTTCAGCAAGCTGAAGAGTAGTAAATCACCGGGACCTGATGGTATTCATCCCAGAGTATTAATAGAACTAAAAAATGAACTTGCGGAGCTACTGTTAGAAATATGCAATCTGTCCCTAAAATCGAGTGTAGTACCGGAAGACTGGAGGGTAGCCAATGTTACTCCGATTTTTAAGAAGGGTTCCAGAGGAGATCCGGGAAATTATAGACCGGTGAGTCTGACGTCGGTGCCGGGCAAGATGGTGGAGGCTATTATTAAGAATAAAATTGCAGAGCATATACAAAAACATGGACTGATGACACAAAGTCAGCACGGATTTAGTGAAGGGAAGTCTTGCCTCACCAATCTAATGCATTTTTTTGAGGGGGTAAGCAAACATGTGGACAATGGGGAGCCGGTTGATATTGTATATCTGGATTTTCAGAAGGCGTTTGACAAAGTGCCGCACGAAAGACTCCTGAAGAAATTGCAGAGTCATGGAATCGGAGGTAGGGTATTATTATGGATTAAGAACTGGTTGAAAGATAGGAAGCAGAGAGTAGGATTGCGTGGCCAGTATTCTCAGTGGAGGAGGGTAGTTAGTGGGGTCCCGCAGGGGTCTGTGCTGGGTCCGTTGCTTTTTAATGTATTTATAAATGACCTAGAGATGGGAATAACTAGTGAGGTAATTAAATTCGCCGATGACACAAAATTATTCAGGGTCGTCAAGTCGCAGGAGGAATGTGAACGATTACAGGAGGACCTTGCGAGACTGGGAGATTGGGCGTGCAAGTGGCAGATGAAGTTCAATGTTGACAAGTGCAAAGTGATGCATGTGGGTAAGAGGAACCCGAATTATAGCTACGTCTTGCAAGGTTCCGCGTTAGGAGTTACGGATCAAGAAAGGGATCTGGGTGTCGTCGTCGATGATACGCTGAAACCTTCTGCTCAGTGTGCTGCTGCGGCTAGGAAAGCGAATAGAATGTTGGGTGTTATTAGGAAGGGTATGGAGTCCAGGTGTGCGGATGTTATAATGCCGTTGTATCGCTCCATGGTGCGACCGCACCTGGAGTATTGTGTTCAGTACTGGTCTCCGTATCTCAAAAAAGATATAGTAGAATTGGAAAAGGTACAGCGAAGGGCGACGAAAATGATAGTGGGGATGGGACGACTTTCCTATGAAGAGAGGCTGAGAAGGCTAGGGCTTTTTAGCTTGGAGAAGAGACGGCTGAGGGAGATATGATAGAAGTGTATAAAATAATGAGTGGAATGGATCGGGTGGATGTGAAGCGACTGTTCACGCTATCCAAAAATACTAGGACTAGAGGGCATGAGTTGAAGCTACAGTGTGGTAAATTTAAAACGAATCGGAGAAAATTTTTCTTCACCCAACGTGTAATTAGACTCTGGAATTCGTTGCCGGAGAACGTGGTACGGGCGGTTAGCTTGACGGAGTTTAAAAAGGGGTTAGATAGATTCCTAAAGGACAAGTCCATAGACCGCTATTAAATGGACTTGGAAAAATTCCGCATTTTTAGGTATAACTTGTCTGGAATGTTTTTACGTTTGGGGAGCATGCCAGGTGCCCTTGACCTGGATTGGCCACTGTCGGTGACAGGATGCTGGGCTAGATGGACCTTTGGTCTTTCCCAGTATGGCACTACTTATGTACTTATGTACTAATACTCACTGTCCACTTTTTCCTGACAGGTTCACACAGGCTCAGATCTCTTGATAAAGCCCTAGCGAAACCGGTACCTGTCGAGGTTTGAGGAGCCGTCAGAACGCTAAAGCTAAGTGAATATACTCTACAGTTGATTTTCTGCCTTTAATTACGTTGAGAACAACCAACACTAAATATTGAAAAATTATAACAAAAAACATTGAAAAAATACAAAAACTATTTAAAGGAAAAAAACAACATTATTGAATTTGTAGGAGGGGGTTGGCCCGTGATTATAACAAGTACAAAGGGGCAGTTATCCAGCAATTGAACGCCTCCTTTTGTAGAACTATGAGGCTTTTCCTCCCCCTCTTTCCAAATTTCATTTGATACGCTATTTGTTTGTCTATTTAACGGTAAATAGACTCAGCTTGTGCTACTTTTTGTTTAAGGTATCCTAGAAATAAGCAGTGGATTTTCCCTAAGTCCATTTTAATAACGGTCTATGGACTTTTAAGAAGCTATCCAAACCTTTTTTAAACCCCAGTAAGCTAACTGCTTTTACCACATTCTCTGACAACGAATTCCAGAGTTTAATTACACACTGAGGGGTTTTTTACTAAAGCTTAACATCCAGGTAGCCGGATCAGGTGGTCAACTTACAAATAGGTTATTATATAAAGAACAGCGATTCATGGGACACAACATACCCGGGTGGCTTAAACAGGGAACTAGCATTGTGTTAATTGGGCTCACAATTGTGTGCTCGCCTTTAAATACTAGCCTTGATGGTTAGATGAGGTCATCTCCCGTTTCAGGGAGCATTGCATTCTGGACTTGGTGTCCTTCCAGGTCTGAGGGCCATTACAAGCAGGTAGACTTAAGGGTAAAGTTGTTAAGATTGTTGTGTAGCATTCAAACAGTGTGATTGTGGTATGCCATCTTTATGTTATAGTATGAAGACCGTTACAAGCAGTATATCCTTCTGATGAAGCTATTTGCGAAACTCTGCATGAGTGAAAAAGAACTCACGTGAAATTGGCCTTTTATTACACCATTGATTGTTCAAGCGCAAGGTTACACCATGAAGAGATTCTGATGGTCATAGCAGGATTGAACCCGTATCTTTTTCCACCACCAAAGGTTGAAGACAAGACATTTATAGATATCTACTTTACAAATGTGGATGTGTAAGTGTCCGATCGTCAAGGTGATGGTGGGCCAACACTGGCAGACTAAATGTGATTGCTGAACTGTGGGACTTGGTATATTAACACACTGCCAGCCTGAAGAAGAAAAAAGAACTACATGGAACTGGGTGAAATCACTAGGGTTATGGACAAGATGTCAGTTTTGGTGTAATTTGTTTAATTAGAGTCAATAAAGAGATGTATATCAATCACTGGGTTGGCTATTGCTATGAGTTTGTTATTTGATGGAAACATGCTGTAAGTCTTATTAGTTTTGTTAAAAGAATTTTACCAATACTCACGAATAGCACGAGACCAAGTCAGGCTTAAAGCAGCTTTATTACTTGCAAGGAGACAACATTCAGGAGATTAATCCAGCACACACAAGCAGAAGGTTGTTGTCTGACTCTATACAAAATTCCCCTGTTATTATTTACCTTCTTTCACCATTAGATCAATTCCTATCCTGTTTATCCAATTATCTATTCCCATCTACATTTCTCCATGTCTTACCTCATCCTGCACCTGCATCATTACTTTTCATTTTCCCAGTAATTCCTTTTAGATGAACTTCATGACTCATACAGTTAGTACATTCTTGTACTTTTACCTTCTAAGCTTGGATAAACATGTGTTATAAGCTAGCCAAAAGCATGTCTAAGAACAAACTACAGTGTTTCTTGTCCAAAAGCTGTATATGTAAAATATTGATTAACCCAATACTTTCCCTACAGTAACAAACATATGTTTTAAATTAATAGTACATACATTCTGCTGTATTAAATCTTAGTTGCCAATTATCAGACCATTCTTCAAGCTTCGCTAGATCCTTCCTCATGCCATCCACACCCTCCAGGATGCCCACCCTATTGCAGAGTTTGGTATCATCCGCAGAGAGACGAACCTTACCACAATATCACTCAGAATATCACTCCTCAGAGCAAGCTCCATTTACCGCTACCCTCTGTCTCCTTCCATTTAACCAATTTTAACCCAGTCAGTCGCTTTAGGTCCCATACCGAAGACACTCAGTTTATTTATCATTCTATTTGCTTTCTTCCTCAACGCTGCACACTGAGCAGAGGGTTTTAACGTATCGTTAACGATGACACCTAGATCCCTTTCTTGGCCAGTGACTGTTAATGTGCAACCTTGCATCACACAGCTATAGTTCAGGTTCCTCTTTCCCACTTGCATCATTTTACACTGGCTCACATTAAACGTCATCTGCTATTTGGATGCCCGGCCTCCCAGTCTTGTAAGGTCCTCTTGCAATTTTTCACAATCCTCTTGCAATTTAACAACTTTGAATAACTTTGTGTCATCAGCAAATTTAATTACCTCACTAGTTACTCCCATCTCTGGGTCATTTATTAATATGTTAAAAAGCAGCGGTCCCAGAACAGACCCCTGAGGAACCCCACTTACTACCCTTCTCTATTTAGAATACTGACCATTTAACCAGGTTTTAATCCACAATAGGACACTACCTCCTATCCCAGGACTCTCCAATTTCCTCTGGAGTTTTTCATGAAGTACTTGGTCAAACACCTTTTGAAAATCCAGATACACAATATCAACCGGCTCACCTTTATCCACATGTTTGTTCACCCCTTCAAAGAAATGTAATAGATTGGTGAGGCAAGATTTCCCTTCACCTAATCCATGTTGACTTTGCCTCATTAATCCATGCTTTTGAATATGCTCTGTAATTTTGTTCTTTAAAATAGTCTCTACCATTTTGCCCAGGATCGACTTCAGGCTCACTGGTCTGTAATTTCCCGGATCACCTCTGGAACCCTTTTTAAAAATCGGTGTTACATTGTCCACCCTCTAAGCTTCCGCTACCATGCTTGATTTTAAAGATAAATTATATATTACTAACAATAGTTCTGCAAGTTCATTTTTTTCAATTCTATCAATACTCTGGGATGTATACCAAGATGATCTGCTGCTCTTCAAGTTGTCAAATTGCCCCACTACATCTTCCAGGTTTATAGAGATTTGATTGTTTCTCTGACTCATCAGCTTTTAATACCATTTCTGGCACCGGTATCTCTCTCACATCTTCCTTGGTGAAGACTGAAGCAAAGAATTCAATTATCTCTCCACTATGGCCTTGTCTTCCCTAGGTGCCCCTTTTACCCCTCGGTCATCTAGTGTTCCACTAATTCTTTTCCTGGCTTCTTGCTTTTAATATACCTAAAAACATTTTTACTCTATGTTTTTGCCTTCAACAGTGTTACTACATCCTCTGGCAACGAGTTCCAAAGCTTAAGTATTGGTTGAATGAAAAAACATTTCTTCCTGTTCATTTTTAAAGTAGTACCATGCAATTTCCTTAAGTGTCCCCTAGTATTTGTACTTTTGAAAGAGTGAAAAATTGATTCACTTCAGGATTTTGTAGATCTCAATCATATCACCCCTCATCCCAGCGGCGTACCAAGGGTGGGGTGGTGGGGGCGGTCCGCCCCGGGTGCACATTACTTCCTGTTTCGGGGCAGAGAGAGCAGAGAGCCAGCGGAGCCGAGAGCCGCATGGCTGCTCCCAGCAGCTAAAAATGCACCCAAGGGGGGGGTTCATGCACTGGGGGGGTGTCATTGCACCGGGGGAG
This sequence comes from Microcaecilia unicolor, assembly GCF_901765095.1. Lineage (NCBI taxonomy): Eukaryota > Metazoa > Chordata > Amphibia > Gymnophiona > Siphonopidae > Microcaecilia > Microcaecilia unicolor. Next base: position 14,428,039 of record NC_044032.1, on the reverse strand, counting down.
GTGTCGTGATGCACCGGGGGGGTGCGCATCGGTGATCCATCCCGGGTGGCAGCCGACATAGGATCGTCACTGTCTCTTTTCCAAGCTGAAGAGCCCTAACCTCTTTTGCCTTTCCTCATACGAAAGGAGTTCGATCCCCTTTATCATTTTGGTCGCTCTTCTTTGAACCTTTTCTAATTCTGCAATATCGTTTTTTAGGTGCTGTCCCAAGGCATTATGCAGGAAGGATCAAAGGATTGCAGGCCCACAGGTGCACTTTAACTCCCATAAAACACAGGAGAGCAGTTTTAGCAGACAGTTTAACACTGCAGTACTCAGGACAGAAGACAGGAAGACCCTCAGCACATAAATGAATAATACTCCCTTTTTCCGGGGAAAGCAATTTATTAACTCAGGCCTTTGCACAGGGTGCATAACAGGCCTTTTTTCCAACAGCTTCACAAAACTGTAGCAAAAATAAACTTCTCAACAAAAAAAGAAGAAAAGGGACGTCCATGTCAGAACCTCTCAAATGGATGTCCATCTCACCTGTATTTTCAAACATGAGAGATGGCGTCTGGGTGCTGGAGATGTGCACCATGAACAGCCGTTTTACAAACTGGTATGTCCAAACTACAAACGGGGAAAAAGAAGGGACCCGGTGGTCTGTATGGCAGCATTCTTCCAAATGACCACACAGATATCCAGGCAGAGCAGAGGAGTCGCCTAATGGTTCATTCAGTGGCCTGAAAACCTGGGAACTGGGATTGATTCCCACTGCAGCTCCTTCTGACTCTGGGCAAGTCACTTAACCCTCCATTGCCCCTGGTACAAAATAAGTACCTGAATATATGTAAACCGCTTTGAATGTGCCCCCCCCCCCCTCGGTGCAACACCCAAGCCCCTGCCCTGCAAAACCGCGAGCCAGGCAGGGGGAGGAGTAGGGAAACACGCTCCGCGTGTTTCCCTACTCCTCCCCCTGCCTACCAAGCAGCTCTCAGTGCACCTCCCTCGGCGCAACACCCAAGCCCCTCCGCCCCGGCCCAGCACCCAAGCCCCTACCCCCCCTCTCGGGCACATCAACTCCCTCGCCACCCGCAGCCGCCAATACTAACGCTGTCCAGCCGCTGCTGCTTCTCCTGTGGAGCAGCAGCGGCCGGTACAAAAAGAAAAAAGCCAAAAAAAAAAAAGATTTTTAACCTGAAATGTGGCTCCGTAGACAGCCATCTGGCATTGGCTGTCATCACTGCAGCCACTCCTCTTCTCCCCTCCACGTCACTGCCCCTGCAGGAAGACCCCGGAAGAGCACAGTGACATCAGAGGGGAGAGAAGGAGCGGCTGCAGAGATGACAGCCAATGCCAGATGGCTGTCTACGGAGCCGTGTTTCAGGTTTAAAATCTTTTTTTGGCTTTTTTCTTTTTGTACCGGCCGCTGCTGCTCAACAGGAGACGCAGCAGTGGCCGGACAGCGTTAGTATTGGCGGCTGCGGGTGGTGAGGGGGTTGATGTGCCCGAGGGGGGGTAGGGGCTTGGGTGATGCGCCGAGGGGGGAGGGGAGGGTCGCTGGACATGGGTGGCTGGACATGGGTGGCTGCAGGGGGAGAGGAGGGTCGCTGGACATGGATGGCTGCAGGGGGGGCAGGGGGAGAGGAGGGTCACTGGACATGGGTGGCTGCAGGGGGGGCAGGGGAGAGAGGTGGGTCGCTGGACATGGGTGGCTACAGGGGGGCAGGGGAGAGAGGAGGGCCGCTGCACATGCGTGGCTGCAGCAGCAGAGGAGGGTTGGTGGGGAGGGGGTCCTGAGACCAGATAGGTGGCTGCAGGGGGGGGGGCAGGGGAGACAGGAAGGACGCTGCAGGGGGGGGGATTACCTTGCTAGCGCCCGTTTCATTGCCTACCGAAATGGGCCTTTTATACTAGTTAATAATAACACAAGAATATAAGTAACGATAGTGGAATAAAACATTGGGTATAACAAGATCAATGATGAAATAACAATTAGAACAGTAATGTACTAAAGTTCAGGTGATGGGTCGTTATGATATGTTCTATTAAAGAGATAGGTCTTCAGTGATTTCCGAAAATAGATTAGGTCACTTATTTTTTTCACATCAAGTGGTAATGCATTCCAAATCTGAATCAAAGTCTGACCACTTAAATCTCTTTGAGCCCCTAACCACTGACATTCAACGGCACAACATCGGAAAGCACCGCTGAATATCGTCTTTCACTGCCCATGTTAAAAATGGACAGGCCAGGGGCAGGACAGGGGGCGACACTGGGGAGGAGTAGGTGGTTAAGGGGCTGCCTGCAATATTCAGTTCCAGGACCTACAGAACTAACCCGGCCAAGTAAGGACAGCTCAAAAGCTTGGAACTGATTTTTATTTTTCATGTTCCCCCCTAATTCCCCTCCCAGACTCTGAAAAAGCCCCTTCTCCTTCCCCGCTCCACCACTTGGACCACCAAGTATATCAGGTAGACACGGGGGGGGGGGGGGGGGGTTATGTCTCATGTGTGCTGGGGGGAGAGGGATTGGGAGAGGAGCTTAGACAACAGAAAAAAAGATAGACGGTCCCGAGCACTCAATAAGTGGGACTGAAAATGGTCTGGTAGGTAAGTAAACTAGGTAGATATCAGGATGCTTTGAACGGAGGCATTTTTATCTCAGTAGCACAGGTTAGTGACTCCTGCGCTGCACGAATTATACAAATTGTGATCAACCTTCCTAGGGTGTGTCTTTGGGGGGGTGGGGGGAAACACGGTCCATTCCCAGGAGCATCAGGCCAGGGATTAGCAGCCCAGTTTTCCCGAGCAGGAAAAAGCTGGCATTAGTTTCCCTGGAATAATTCAGCTTTTAGGGTTCACCATAGGCTACGTTATTCCATGCTTTGCATCTCATTATAATGTTTCCCACAGAAACCTAAATTAATGTGTATTATTGAGCACATATTGTCATTTATTCACGGTAAGGGACAAAATAAAGTAAGGGCCCATTAGTTACTATCCCCCCCCCCCCCCCCTGAAATCTATGCATACTTTTAAAATATGTGTGTGTTTGGCCACATTTAGAAGGGTCATTCTGAGGTGAGTGTTTTGAGAGAGATAAGAAAATAAAACACAAGATCTGTATTTTCTGTAGAAAGTATTTATATCCACCATCCTTAATGTAGACAATTTCCAGTGGGAAATGTAGAAATATACTGTCACTTGCTCTCAGTGAAATACAGGCCAATGGCTCAGGCTAAGAGCTAGGCCTCTTAAAATCCAAAATCATCTCTGACACAAAATACATCTCACTGCAGCAAAAGCTGAAGTGAGTTCCCAGAGAGCTGACAAGGGAGGGGGACTTTGCTCTTGTCAACAATGCTGGGACTGGCACCTGCAAGAAGTCATGAGCGAAGATGTTTTGGCTAATGGAAGATAGTAGTGGGTCAGGTGCAAGTAGAAGGGGGGGGGAGCTGAAGAGGGCAAAATGACCTGTGAAGTCATTTCTTCACAGATGTTGCCCTGAACATATTTTGTTTATACTTAGAGTTTGGGAACATGTGAAGTCACTCTTATCAACTCATAAGGGCCAAGAGCTCTGGTGAGAAAGTTAGGGTCCATTGGGATGAATAGGGTCAGAAGGGTATAAAAAGGGCAGTCTGAAGGGTATTAGAGCAGAGAAGACTAGAGAGACTCCAGAAGGCTGAAGAGAGAGGATGTGTCGTGAAGTGCTGTTCCACCATGTGAATGCCTGATTTGCCTGTACTGCCTTTGGGTAAGATACTGATGCTAATAAAATATATTACTATATCTAATTAATACTGGGTTTCTTTCTAATTGTGGAGCTTGCTACTGCCCAGACTGTGTAAAACCATCATGAGCAGATACAAGGTGAGAGTAATTAAGTATTTAGAGGGAACATGCAATCCTTTTCAGGATAGTAAAAAGCCCATGGCTTCTGCTGCCCAAACCGTTCTGGCAGACCCAATTATTTTCAGAAACTACCCCCATGAAAAGCCAGCAATAAAGTCCTTAGTAAAACATACCAGCAGAATTTACAGCTACCAGGGCTGTTCCAAAATTGCTTTCATTATCTACCATTTCATATTATCATTATTAATCTTGACTGAAAATCAAAATCAGAAAAGACTCAACCTTGACGAACTCCCTTCTTTTTCTTCTTTGCTGTTGTCCTATAACCAAAAATGTGTGGGTTATTATTTTAATATTCATTAATCATTTTCAAATCTTACAAATACAGCAAAAAAGAAAAGGAAAAACAATCTGTGCCACATCAATGGACAGAGAGAACATTTGAAGAAAGATATCCATAAAGCAATTCACAAATCTTTGCCCAAACAACAATCAGACCCCTTTCTTAACTATCCCCATCTATGTGTGGGTTATTTTTGTTGAACAATAAAGGATGTGAGCATAAGTACATAAGTAATGCCACACTGGGAAAAGACCAAGGGTCCATCGAGCCCAGCATCATGTCCACGACAGCAGCCAATCCAGGCCAAGGGCACATGGCAAGTTTCCCAAACGTACAAACATTCTATACGTTATTCCTTGAATTGTAGATTTTTCCCAAGTCCATTTAGTAGCGGTTTATGAACTTGTCCTTTAGGAAACCGTCCAACCCCTTTTTAAACTCTGCTAAGCTAACCGCCTTCACCACTTTCTCCGGCAACGAATTCCAGAGTTTAATTATACGTTGGGTGAAGAAATATTTTCTCTGATTTGTTTTAAATTTACTACAACTACGGAGGCTGTTCAGGCACAAACAAGAGAGACAAGTCCGGCAGCCTGGAAGAACCGGACCAGACTGGGCTAAAGTCTGGAATGGGTAGGAACAGCAAGGCAAACTATGGCAGCCACTGGCTCTGGCCACCAGCGGGTGAGAGGAGCACAAACCAAGGAGCAGGCAGAGCGCACCCAGAACATAGAGAGACTTAGAATACCTAGGTGCAGTACAGAGGAGCAAACAGAGCCAGGCTGGAGACAGAGGTAGAGCTAACTCAGGCAGCACCCACAGGTGCAGTAGAGTGGAGTAATTAAAGCCATGCTGGAAGCAGCCAGCACACAGAAGGAAAACTACTCCAGAAAGGATAGGCAGAAGCCAGCTTAGAAGCTGCCCCCAGAAATAAGGTAAGTCTGAGGGTGGTCACGGCCACAGACGTGACACCCAGCCCTAATGCCAGCCACTTGCCACAGGGTATAGACACATACTACCTCAATTCCTCCTCATCCTCGAACCTGGATATTACTTCAAGGTTTCTCTATCATCTTGGTTTCCGCACGATCCCTCCCACCGCCACAATACACACCTACTTATTAAACCACCTAGACAGAACCTTACACGCCAGGGTTTCTCCTACTTAATGCCTGTGTCCTCAATCTGCTAGATTGGTGGGACACAAGACTATCAATCAGGGACCTCCTGGAAGCTTCTGACCTAAGCCTCCTATTTGAAAGCCCACTCGTCCCTCACCTAACACTCCCAGGTTATAACATCACACACTCCCCTAGACGGGGGGGGGGGGGGGGGGAAAAGGAGGGGGGCCTTGCCCTCATATATAGAAGAGCTTTTTTTCCACATCACTAGTTACCTTATGTGTCCCCCGAACGGGAGTATATACTAAGTATGCTTGGAGGCCTATCTGGTCAGCGATATTTGAGTCATCTTCTTCTCTTATATAGGCCCACAGGCTTATGGTCAAAGGTAGACCTCGTCCTTGATGTAGCAGTTCTTCAGAATCATCATCCTAGGTGACTCGAACTTACACCTAGAGAACGATGTAGACATCAACTCTCGTAATTTCAAATCATTCTTAGAGACGAGTGAGCTCAAGCTCTTGTCCAGGGGTCCACCCTTGTTCAAGGCCATAATTTGGATCTCCAGACCTCTTACCCAGCCCCCCCTCCAAGTATGATCAACTCCTTCCAATGGCAGACTATTCTTTGGTCTGACCATTTCCAGCAGGAAATCACCATAAACATGTGCGTCACCTCAAACTAAGCATAAACCTTGCAAACTGATACAAACAAGAGGGAGAATAAATTAATCCAACTTCTGAGCTGCCCTTGGAAACTCCAGCTCAAGTCCAGCTCAAGAATCCATTAAATCCTTTTGGGACAACAATGTAACAAATTGTGAAAAATTACAGAAGGACCTTACGAGACTGGGCAGCTAGATGGCAGATGACGTTTAATGTGAGCAAGTGCAAGGTGATGCATGTAGGAAAAAAGAATCTGAATTATAGCTACGTCATGCAAGGTTCCACGTTAGGAGTTACGGACCAAGAAAGGGATCTGGGTGTCGTCGTCGTCGATAATACACTGAAACCTTCTGCTCAGTGTGCTGCTGCGGCTCGGAAAGCGAATAGAATATTGGGTATTATTAGGAAAGGTATAGAAAACAGGTGTGAGGATGTTATAATGCCGTTATATCGCTCCATGGTGCGACCGCACCTTGAGTATTGTGTTCAATTCTGGTCGCCGCATCTCAAGAAAGATATAGTAGAATTGGAAAAGGTGCAGTGAAGGGCGACTAAAATGATAGTGGGGATGGGATGACTTCCCTATGAAAAAAGACTAAGGAGGCTAGGGCTTTTCAGCTTGGAGAAGAGACAGCTGAGGGGAGACATGATAGAAGTATATAAAATAATGAGTGGAGTGGAACAGGTGGATGTGAAGCGTCTGTTCACGCTTTCCAAAAATACTAGGACTAGGGGGCATATGATGAAACTACAGTGTAGTAAATTTAAAACAAATCGGTGAAAATGTTTCTTCACCCAACGCGTAATTAAACTCTGGAATTCGTTGCTGGAGAAAGTGGTGAAGGCAGTTAGCTTAGCAGAGTTTAAAAGGGGGTTGGACGGTTTCCTAAAGGACAAGTCCAGAAACCACTACTAAACGGACTTGGAAAAATCCACAGTTCCAGGAATAACATGTATAGAATGTTTGTACGTTTGGGAAGCTTGCCAGGTGCCCTTGGCCTGGATTGGCCGCTGTCGTGGATAGGATGCTAGGCTCAATGGACCCTTGGTCTTTTCCTAGTATGGCATTACTTATGTAATTATGAACACAATCACACCCATCACTACCAACAACAGTCCAGGCCACCTAGGAACTCACCATGGTTTTCAGACGAACTATCCAAACTAAAACTGGAATGTCGACAAATGGAGATTCTATGGAGGAAGTGCCACTTGGTCACCGACAAAGCAAACTGGAAGACTGCCTTCCAGCTATGCAAATCGAAGGTAGCCAAAACCAAACAGCACTACAGTATCCTAGTAAGCCATGACTCCTTAAGCAACAAAAATCTCTTCTCTCTGGGGGAAAAAAAAAAGCTAATGGCCATTAATCATAGTTATCTGATGCTAGGGTTCACCTTGGGGGTCAGTGCTCAAGAAAAAGATTTGGGCGTCATTGTAGATATGCTGAAATCGTCTGCTCAGTGTGCGGCACAGGCAAAAAAGCAAACAAGATGCTAGGAATTATTAGGAAAGGGATGGCGAAAGATCGAAAATACTATAATGCCTTTGCGTCATTCCATTAGTGCAGCAATTAAAAATTAGCGCATGAGCCCCTTACCACCATCTAGGTTGCAGACGGTAAGAGCTTATGCGCTAATCAGTGTGTGACAATGTGGCTACACTGATTAAAGCAGATACGCTCCACACTCCCATGGACAAAAAAATAAAATGTACTTTTAGCATGTGGGTAGTGTGCAAATGTGGACCTTGCCACAGGATGCCTCAGCTTGCCCTGCAGTGTGTCATTTTCAGCTGCAGTAAACATGTCCTTACCACAGCTTGGTAAAAGGACTGCTTAATAAAATGAGATAAAGCAACTGATTGATCTCAACGTGAATTCTTAACACTATAATTCTATCCCATACTGGTACCAAAATGGTTCTAAATTGCCAATAGTTCCCAAATCTGGTCCTGGAGGTAACCCCAGCCAGCCAGGTTTTCAGGATATCCACTACGAATATTCATGAGAGATTTACATGCAGTGGAGGCCATGCATGCAAATCTCTGAAAACCTGACTGGCTGGGCTGCCTCCAGGACCAGGTTTGGGAACCACTGGCAGAGAGTTCCCTTAGTTGACCTATAGAACTGGCATTTATTAGAACCACCAGCCCCCCCAATTTTGCAATTGGAAGGGGCCCATAAGGCTCTAGGAACCAAATACGGAGACTGAGTGACCACTGCTGAGAGTGATGGCTGCTCACTTGACTCCAAATTTCCCAGTGTGGCTCGGGAAGACCCTTCCCCAAATCAAACTCCTAAGATGGCCAAAGCGCAACTGAAGTTCTCCTCCCCTCAAAAATAAAATAAGCATCCTCTGGGACCAAAGCATTGCAAAACAACTTTGGTGTTATTAGAATACCTTCCTGTAGCTGTTCTGATAAATCTATTAAGAACTGTGGCCAACGGGCTCAGTTGCAGGATTACTTAAGGGTTGGGTATAGGGAAATCACCATAGATTTATGTGTACTAAGTTTTATATGAATCCTTGATAAGTAAGCTGGAATATTGGCTATCTTAGAGTTATTCATCAGCCCAATATGTAATGTCAGTGCATTCTTTTCTAGCAAAATAGGTGCCAGTACTCAAATGCTGGGCCACCCTTCTGGAGTGGGGTGATCACTGAAGGACCCACCCTATAATAGCCAGGCCCCCTGCAACCAGTCACAGAATCTATGGCAAGGCAGAATTGGTGTGTAGAGCCTGAGCTCTCTCATCAAAACTGGGGGACCATGGGTCAATTTTAGCAGCTAATGGAAAAGGTGCCAGTACTCAGTACCCACAAGTACCCCCTCAAAAAAAGCCCTGTGTAATGTCCTGTTTAGCTTGATCAGTTTTAAGCAAAAAAAAAAAAAAAAAAATCAACCAAATAAAAAAATTTGAAGAATTTGAAGCATACCTGGAATATCTGACTCTCCCTTAACGGCCCTTTCAATGTTTATTACTCCACTTCATGTAATTAATTCAGACAGTTCATGACAACTGCGATCATTTGAATTCTTCTCTTCTAATTGCTGTAATTTCTCTATCATACACAGATGCCACATTCTGTTAAATCGTTTCAAGGAGATTATTTTCCAAGTGGTTGTCACCTCATACCTGGCTGCTGTCCAAAACCGTGAAATTAATTGAAGCTTTGCTGTCTGTTACTAGGCATTCCAAACAGTATCTTCAGATTGCATTTTAGGAAAACATTTGGGATTTTCTGAATTGTTACCGTTTCCAAAACATTCCTCTTTTGTAACATTCCCATGAGATATGAAACAGTGCATCTTACCACATGAACCCTGAATTCAGTTTCATTCTTTCCAACCTGTTGAAATGTTGGAAAGAATTGTTTAAATGGCTCTTCTTCTAGACCTCCCTCTGACTCTTTCCCATATAACAGGTTCTGTATACCTTCTCTGACCTCCATTGTCACCCAATCACAAGGGGGTCTGTTCTGGGGTGGCATTAGGAGCCGTAATTGAAAACTAATTCCCATAACTACTGCTTTCTACTCTGGGCCATTTATGTTCCCATATAAGACCTATTAAAAATCTGTCTAAGTTTCTCCAAAGACTGAGTGTCACTTGTATGTGATCCGCCTTGTAGACTAAATGTAAGGTAAGAGAAGATAGAATCCATAAAAATAAAGACAGAGATAGGTTTAGATAAATAGGTACATTTTATTTCTTACCTAAAGGCAAGTCTTCAAGTTGGTACAAATACAGATATCAAACAGATTCTGGGTTCATCTGCACAGGGCCCTGCCGTCTGAGAGAAGCGTTGGGGAAGACTCCGACACTAAGGCAAAAATCTCCCCTCTTTTATACACAAACCTCTCCATAGAAGTAAATGGTGAGATACCTTGCTCTCAATTTCTGAGATGATACTTTCCCACGCGGTCTTATCAGCATGTTTTGGGAACAAGTTCTTTTTCTCATCTCACGGTCGAGATGCCAGTTTCACATCTCCCTGTCGCAATACTTTTCACACCATCTTATGAACTCTGTATGACCTCTGTATCATTTATACAAAAATTATAAGCTCCATTTTATTCATCTGATCCATCATTCTTTCATTACAAGTGCTGTATTTGATTTAAAAATTGTATCAATTTGTGGCAGGACTCATTGTTCAGACCTGCTTTTTTCAGATTCTCAAATATTAAATCATTTACTTGTTGTTTGGCCTAGTCAGTACCTTTTAGCAGTTTAAGCTGTTTAAGGTATGTAAATTGACCCACCACTATTCCAGTGGATGGATCCCAAGCGGGGACACATATTAACTTACAGGAAAAGCAAGTCCTTGCTCAGCCAGTCATAGATCTTTAAACCAAGCTGGTATTTTTACAGCCTGAGTCCTAAAATCTGGCCTTCCACCCTTCCGGTGGGCATCCAGTGAGGGCTTCTTGCTGTAGTATAATTATACATTCCCCACTTGTCACCCCCTCTAAGGAGGGGTGACACAAAGCTCGTCAAGCTTGTCATCATCCATTCCAGAAGGTGGCAAGCTATCAAACGAGGGGACAAGTTTTGCTTTTACAAATTGCTAGAAGATATGGTGCGAAGCAGGAAACTTCATTCTTAGGTGGTATATTTTTGGGCATATGGAATTCCCTTTATATTACCCAATCCCTTGGGACAAATCCATGAGTTCATTTACAAAATCCCATGAAGTATAGGTATGCGGGTAATAGTAATTTCAGGTGGATCATACTAATAAAAATACTTTCAGGTCTTGCTATGACTTCTATTGTATCTGTTGCATAGTACATGGGGAGATAATCTAATGTATCTATCTCAGTGGTCCTTGGAAGGAATAGTGGTTTTGATCAAGCATTGTTATGGTGGCTCAACAAATATATAGTTAGTACTCAGATTGCAGGCTGTTTTAGGTTGGAATGCCTGGACCTTACTATTACTCATCATTAGCATCCAATCATGAGCACTAAAAAGTGGATAGCAAGTATGAGGTTGTCTTATACAGCAAAAATGGTCAATCATAGAAAAATTTATATTAACAAAGGTCATGCATGGATCTTGACATATGCATAATGACCTGGAAGTATGGGAAGCATTTCATATATCCGTTACCCCACTTGGAGCTTAGTCAAACCTACAGAAAGACATGCAGCTTAAGTAAGCTTAAGTAAGCCTACACCAAAGTTAGACAATTGCATAACTGTTTGATACTAACAGGGTTTACACCTACATTATGATATCATAGCCAGTATTAGGGTTTGATGTTACCCTTGTATCTGAGCAATATCAACTTCAATTTTAAATTACATAAACAGAAATAACAGGGAAACTCTTAGAAAAACAATTAGAACAATAAAGGAAATAATAGGAAAATAAAAATAAAACCTTTTCAATATATAGACAGGATTACTGCTAAACTGAAAATAAAACAAAATATGAATCTATAATGTCCATAAACAGCAACAGTAAATCTCAAACGAAGTATCAGTTCTTAATCCTCTTTCATCGATCATAGTTGAGGCGGTGGAAGCGCAGAAGAATCTGGACGGAGATCTAACAGGGCTGGGTTTTCAGGCTGGCCTGCTGAAGGAAGTGGTCGGTCTTGAGATGGTTAGGCTGGTAACATCTGGTTCTGCGGCTGAGTAAACACGTATATCTTTCACATGGACCCAAAACTTATGGTCCAATAGTTTGCAAGGTGTAAAGATCATTGCCACAACCTTGGGGGATCTAACATCATTTGGGCCTGGATAGATCTTGAAGACGTACTTATGGTGTACAAACTTGGATCTTTCCATGTCTTTATTCTGGGCATGCAGCATCATAAACAGTTCATCAAGAGTCAGAGGCTGTCAAAGGAATGTGCAACATGACTGTATGCCTGAATGATACATTGCTATATTTTGGTGGGCATAATCAGTGTGAAGATGTCAGGAGACATGAAAGACAATGTAAACACGGAGAAAACAGTGCTAATTAAGTGCAAAAGCAAAAGGGAAACCAATTTACATAAATAGCAATAGTATATATGAAAATATATCTCCTGATTGGTAGGGGTCAACTGCAACCCTCTTAATGCTAGGAATTGGGATTTGCATAATATATCCCCACTTCTGGCTTGCATAATGTGCAAGACAGATTGGTAATTATTACAAACAGATGATCAAATAACAATGGTAAAATATATGGAACAATGAAAAGGGTACAACAAACAAAAAAAAAACCCACAATAAAATTATTGATGTATGGAGGGCCAGGAATATGGTGAACAAAATAGGCAAAAAGGCACGGATAATGCGTTGTAATGTATAGCCAGTAGGTATGGATTCTTCACCTGCAATGACTATCATTCACCAAGGGTTGGGCCCTCAGCTGCAGGAGGCCAGCAGGACTTATGAGCTAGATGATTCAGGAAGAAGGGTAGAGGCCAAAAGTGGAGAGCCTGTCTCTTTTGTTCATGGACCAATTGATGCATCTGTTGAAACTCACGCTTAATAATGTCTCGTATCTTAAACCAGGTAATGTTGAGGTTTGTGCATTTGCCTTTTAATCTAGCGATCCTTTGTTTCAACATAGCTTTCAGATCAGATACATTATTGGGTAGCTCTTCATTGTTAGTAGTCGTCTCCTCGGTGAGGGACGTCAACGGAATTCCTGTATCCATCTGGGGAAAGGCAAAACTTAACAGTGCAATTTATGTGGTTAATGTATTGGAAGAAATCATAATGCTAGCGGGAGTCATGAAGAACCATTGCGTAAATACAAGAATTAGACAAGGGGTTAGGAGGCGGGTCGTGTGTATAATGGGGGTCATGGAGGAGGATATGAGGGAAAATCGGAAGTGAGGAGGGCAGGGAAGAAAATAAAAAGGTGCAAGAGTCGGTAGAGCATCAGAGAGGAGGGCCGTGAGGTGTATCCCAAGTATAGTGCGTCCCAAAACAAAAAAGCATCAAAAATGAAAAAATAAAAAATTTTAGAAAACCACCCTGAGGGGTGTAAGATAAAAATAGGATAAAAACAAAATAAAAATAAAACAAAATATTATACATTTGAATTGCAGCAAGGCATATTCAGATGGCAATGCAAGAAAAAGGTTCCTTGAAAAATATAAATTGAAGAAAGAACTTTCAAAAATGCAGCCACCCTTGATTGATCTCCACATAGAGTTTAAGTAACCCTTTTCAAGCAATTAAAGAAGTAGGAAGAAGCATATCGTTTCAAGACAAAACCACCACGTGGCAAGAGTTAGTTGAAGCAAGGTGTTAGTTAAATACACAAAGCATAAATTCCAGGACCGTTGCACACAAATAATCTACACCAGTGTGTCTCACAATCACTCACAGTGAAAGACAGAGAGATAAAAGAGCAATAGTTGACATTCCAGGGGTTATTGTGATAACCTGTTTTAAATAGAAAGGAATCAGAAAGTGCATAATTTTCCTTATTTATGTCTGAAAGCTTCACCATTTCTCAATTCAAGAATACTACAAAATCTATGATCAGCGCAAAATGCTCCCCCAAATGGCCAGTTCAAGGGAATATTTCTCGCATTGATTCCATATAACGGATAATGGTTATTAAATATTTCTTTTTTTTTTCTTAGACAAGTAAATAATGAAAAGCTTTCAAATGTCACACACACCATAGAGAGATTTAAAAAATGAAGGCTTTATATTCATGAAAAAAAATTAAAGAAGTGAATGTCACATCAATTTAAGCAGCGCAACAGTTAAAGCAGAAAACCTTTTAACAATGAGCAATACACAGCTTTTATGTAAAAGGGATCCCGTATAAAGTAAAATGGCATAAATAAGTCAGTTCAGGTATATAAAAAAACATAAAATGAATATCCTTTGGGGATCGCTCATCCCTGCAGTTGATAAGAACTCCCAGGGAAGGTATGCATAGAAACAAATAAATAACTTGCTGACTTAGTTAGGCCGTTTGTATGGTACCATAAATATACACTTGCAATTAAGCCTAGAAAAATATAAAATAAAACATGTCACCTGTAATAGAAACCGAAACATCACACCAATACAGATACAGAGAAATGGTTTCTGGATACTAAATGAGGAGCTGAGTAGTATGAGTAACTGAGTGCAACAAAATCAAATCGGGTTCGGGGTAACGCCTAGTCATTATGGGGTGGGTAATATTGATCCCTAGGTCTGTTCCGTGGTGGTTGTGGACATTTACGTGCGTAATGTCCGTATTGGTAACAGCGATAACATTGGACATCTGGATAGCGATCAGGACTAGGGCCAGAATTGTAGTCTCTATGTCGTATATTAGTGATGGGTGGGCCTTTTTCAGGTTGAGACCGGCGGCCACGATTATCAGGGTAATCATTCCTACAGTCTTGGCGATGTGGGTTATCTAGCGAGGGGAGGTCACTCGGTCGCCTGCGGTCTCTCTGTGGCTGTCGTATCTGCAACCGGGAGACACGTAGCAATGGGGAGTTTGAAGGAGGTTGACGGTATTGACTATGAGTAAAGTGCCAGCATGGACATTCCATGGCGTTATGTCCCAATTGGAAACAACGGTTGCACTGTACTTCAGCTCGGTGGCTGACAGTAGGCTGAGAGCGATAGTCCCGGCACTGATTGTTAGCTCTAGGACCATTGAATTTATGTGGAATGGGTGAATCGGCTCTTGCAGGGGGCCGTCTACTAGGTCGTGGATTAAGATTGACCTCACCAGGTATCAATAACGATGTCAGATCGATAGTGTCTGGGATCACATAATCAGTGATAGTCGATAGCCATCTACTGAGAATCTGATAGTGGAGATGACGGGTGGAATCGGGTGTGTATGTGTAAATAAAGTTTAATAACCTTTGCAGAGTTTTGGTCTTAAAGGTGCCCTTACGGGGCCACGAGAGTCCAGGCTGAAACTTATTCCAGGAATGCCATATTTGGCAAACTTTATAAGGTTTATGTGGTCTCCTGGGAAGTGATTTATCACTCTCTCAAGAGGCAGCATAATGAATTGGGTACCAGAATTCTGGTATGGTAGAACACTGATATCTGGGTTGTGTCAAATAGTATTGGCAAATCTAGTCTTATAAAACACCTATATCACTGCTATCTGTTACTATTATCTGCACAAAAAAAAATAAATATTCCAGTAGCCAAGCACAAGTTACAGCACACAGACAGAAAAGGAAAACCACGTTCATACACATACACAGCTATTGTCCCACATATAAAGGTCTCTGTGTATTGAGGACAAAATCTTAATCCTAAATTTGGTAATATAAACATTTAAATTAGGGATAATCCAACAGGCAAGCTCAATAGCATACATACAATAAATGAAAATATACTCACGATTCGTGCAATGTAATCTCCAGCGCAGAAAATCAATTGAGAAAGAGAACAGTTTGGCGGGATCACTATGCCCTTGCGAACTCTTGGTATAAGGAGGTCAACCGCAAAATAGAAAGGTTTGTTTCGGACGGAAAGTCCTTACCAGAGATCTGAATAGATGTCAGATCACCAGTATCTGGCATTGGGTGCGGAGAGGAAGATATGATATAACGGGTAGTGAACAACATCAGCCAATATATATAATAATGAGCAAGTGGTCTACAAATAAATTTCAGACCTGTAATTTGCTATAGAAAAATGAACTAGATTAGTATATATATATATTGACCAGACCTAGAACCTGGTACAAGGTTAGTGGTTCAAAAGGCAGCTTCAGAGATAGCAAGGAGACCTAGAAATGATAATGTGCTAACAGTTTACAAAAACATGATGATTAACATGCGATGATTATCCTGATAGTAGAACATACAGAGACATAACACATTCATACTCACGCATCTGCTAATGTACTCCAACATAGGGACCCAAAATAAAAATTACTAATTAGCGGAAAGCTCAACGCTTTGACCGCAAGTGACATTAGGAGAAAGCAAGACAAAAACTGTAAACAGAAATATGCCTAGAGAGACAGTACAAAAGTAAATAAATACGTAGTGTCAGCTATTATATATTTATACTACTCTATCCCAAATTAATAAATACTACTCCCCTGAGTGTGCTTCTAAAGGCGTAAAGAACCCGGTTTCCCAGCCTACCAAGAACTATCCCGTATGCATGGCAGAGCCCCCAAAAAGGGACCTTGCAAACACTCCCAAAAAGGACTCAAGAAACCAGCGAATAAGGTGTCATGAGTCGAAGAGCAGCGGTCCAATGGGTTTTCGCTGACTAGTGAACTTCTCGTGTACGTTTGAACTTCTCGTGTGCGACTAATCACCCCAAAGGACCTGTAGCTTGAGAACTTCACGTATACAACATCCCAGTCAATAATTTGTGGTTAGGGAACCTCTCATATACGACTAACCATTCTAGAAACTAACCATTCAAGAATGTGGAATGCCCGAGTCAACCTGTATACAATCGCAACGAAAGTCGTTAGACGTCTCTTTATTAACCCGCGGTCATCTATACAAGTAACTCATCGGTGGGCAATAGTGCCGAATCCGCAGGCCACTCCGAAAATGGAATGGAAGTCTGCTCAAAATCTAATAATTGAGATACCGTCATCCATTGAAGGGTCACCTTCGATGGATGTAAGCCCCAGGCATCGGTATCAAACCCAATAGTTATAACGTGACACTGGTATATAAGAAAACAATAAAAGTATAGTATGTCCCAGGAAAAAGCCCCAGAAAATTACTATAGAAGTGGTAGAAAAATAGAGAGAAAAACGAAATATTCCAAAGCAAAACAAAACAAATGTAAGCTCTTTGGGAAAGGCACAGTCATAAAAAGAGCCTTTAGTTGGAACACCTTAGTCAGGACAAAAAATGTGAAAAATTCCACGTTCATCATTCACTAGACAATATATTTTCCACTCAACAAACCAGGAGAAGGAAACTCAAAAGCATTAGAGCGGAACAGTAACAATAAGAAAGCCTGCAATACAAGGGCAAACAGTACAAATAAATTCATTCATACCTGTAATAAAAGAAGAAAACTATTTAGGAAAGATAAGTGACATATTATATGATAAAAACTGGGCCTACCTAATTTGTAATGTAAGGCAAAAATAAGCTGTAAGGGTAGGTTGGGAGCTGTATATGGAAACAAAATATAGACTTAAACAAGACATGAAACTACTACATACTATAATAAGAGTAACAGGGGAGAACCATATATGTACCTGGAACATCGATTTCAACAAAAGGCAAGAAAATGTATTAGTAACAAAGACATTATAACATGTGTAGTCCGGAGCTATACCCTAGAATAAATGAAATAAAGGTAAATAATATTAAATGCTTCTGGGGCGGGTACCGGATAGGTTGGAAGTAGCATCTAAACAGTGAAAATATAAGAGAAGCATATAATTCAATAAATTGTGAAACAGGACACTAGAATCGTGGTGCAAATATGACAAGTTAATACCCATAATATGACAAATTAATACTCATACATTCAGAAAAATAAACCCCATGCGATGGCAGGAAGATTTTGTGGCTAAACAGGTAAAAGGGAAAAAAAACAAATTAAAACATGTGATTCTTACACCAAGAACTTCAATGATACAGCATAAAACATACATCTAATCAGTGACTGAAATGATATGTCTAAATGATGACAAACAGAACAGCTGCAGCATGTGAAGCAACGCTGTATTCTCATGGCACGCAGCCATCATCTTCTCAACCGGAAAGGTAAAACTTATTTTTAATGCATATCTATTAAGGTAAAAGCAAAGAAATGCACTAGGATTGACCCTGCATAAGTCCACCGTCGAGAATATGTTGGGAAAAAAAAAAGTTCTACCAGTTTCGAGAGATGAAACCGGATTTGAAAGATACGAAAAGATAAGAGAGGAGTTAGTTAGATGGATTTAGGAGCAATACAGTTGACAGAGGATAGACAGTGAGAGGTTAAAAGAATACCTGTGTAAATGACTGTTAACTTGTACCACTTCAGCATAGAAACAGGGACAAAAAAACGAACGGAAAAGGGAGAGGAAAAAAAAATCACTTTCTGAGCTTTAAAAAGTGACTGTAGAGCCTCTCTGCCGAAGCAGTGCTGGACTGATAAGCAGCTAAAGTGGGCAAGCTTCCCAGATTCTCATGTCCTTGAGATAGTGAACTACAGCACTTGTTAGGGAAAACTTTTAAAAGCTACAGAAGAAATGGCAGTTTCGGGAGCCTGGATAAGGATAAGGGGAAAGTCAAGTAATGTATGTTTGATGGTAAAATACCCTTTTAAACGTTGCAACCACACGGTGTAGCACAATAAGGTCTATCAAGCGTCACTTGCAGCGCAAAGAAAAAAGAAAAACCTGTCTCGGGGCTAAAATCATGGCTTAGAGACAGAATGAGAAAACATTAGAGTATCAGACGGTCTATTGTTTGAGGGAGATGAAATGAAATAGAGGGCAACGCCCAAAAATCAAAGCAGTATGAGCAGAAATCATGGGGAATGGGAGACAACGTCCTAATCAAATGACACAAAAGAGGAGGAAAAAAGTATGCCCTAATAAAAGGAGAATGCAAGAGTAAGACTAAGATGCAGTGCCATAATCTTAAAAGTGAAAGCAAAATACATCCGTACATTCTTACATGCTCAGAAGTGCACGTATAACGGCTATGGGGGTGGGGGTGAGAGCACCGAACTGAGCAGCAGTGGAAAAGAGCAATTAGTTGAACTACGCAGCAAATAATAAGGAGAAACGGAAATCAGAGGTTGTAATACAGCATTAGAAAAAGAGCCGAGAAAAGTACAGGAAGAGGGGGGCTGTGGGCTGTTAGAGGGAAAGCATAGTGCAGAAGACTGAAAGAATAGAATAGGGTATTCTGGGAAGTGTAGTGCATAAAGCTTTAGATCTTGCATACACCACGAACTCAAAAGGGAAAATCTTAGAGAGATAAGGGGAAAACAGCAGTTGGACGACGGTAAGCAGCTACAAAGCTGAACACCGTCATTACTGTTTTCAGCTGAAAAGGAAAGAAAGTTGTAGGAAGTTCCAACAGAAAGAATAAGAAGGAATAGAGTAAAAGGGACAGTCCTGAGACATAAAAATCTCGTGGATAACTGTTTCAGCACAAGATCAAAAGTATGTGTCGCACACACAGAGTGAAGGCAATAGCAGATGTGGAAAGGTGGGGGCTGTCAGTTTTAAAGAGTGATTATAAGAACAGAGGAAACCAGAAGGATTTTAGAGGAGAGGCAATCTGAAAGCGTGCTGTTCTCCTAGAGTAAAGGAAATTCCCCCGAGACGGGAACATCAAAGAAACTGTACAGAAAGAGAAGAGCAGGAATAGACCCAAGGGACTAATAGGAAGAGGTAGATAGAAGAAGTTAGGATGAAGGAGAACAGGAAAAGGGATGGGGAAGAAAGTAAGGTCGACCGAAGAAGAAAGAACAGAATACATAGTAAGAACAAGGGGACAGGGATTTGAACACAGGGTGGAATGGGAAGCAGAAAATGCGCAACCTCTAGGATTGTTAAGCGAGAATGCTAGCATAAGACCAATCCAAAGATTTTGAACATTGAAATAAACTTACGGCAAACCCCAAATCGCAGTCGCCTGGATTCGTTGTATGCACCAATCACACAACAAGCACAGTCTTGCGCACATCACGCAAATCAAAGAGATGGACAGGATAGGAGAAAGAAAAGGGGGGTGAGAAAGAACAGAACAGAATATTGAAAGACAGAAACGAAGGTTTGAACGCAAATAGAGATCAGCATAGACAAGGGCAGAGAAGCAGGTGTGTTAGTTCAGCGCAAGGCATGAAGACAGCAAGAAGATAGAAGAGTATGTAAGATAGGTGTCAGAAAAAGTGTGCAAGTTTAGCGCTCAAGAAGGGAACCTGCAAAGAACAGATAGAGGAGTAGGTAAAGACAGGGGTAAGAACAAGAAAATTGGACAGAACAATAGTGCCCAATACCCCTGCAGTGGGCAGTGTCCGTGATAGAACCTTTGAACGCACAAAATTAAGTATCCCCTCTTGCGTTCAAAAGAAGATCAAGAAGGTCAGGGAGTACGGTCAGCAGTCGGGGTCACCACTGTTTAAATGGCTCTTCTTCTAGACCTCCCTCTGACTCTTTCCCATATAACAGGTTCTGTATACCTTCTCTGACCTCCATTGTCACCCAATCACAAGGGGGTCTGTTCTGGGGTGGCATTAGGAGCCGTAATTGAAAACTAATTCCCATAACTACTGCTTTCTACTCTGGGCCATTTATGTTCCCATATAAGACCTATTAAAAATCTGTCTAAGTTTCTCCAAAGACTGAGTGTCACTTGTATGTGATCCGCCTTGTAGACTAAATGTAAGGTAAAGAGAAGATAGAATCCATAAAAATAAAGACAGAGATAGGTTTAGATAAATAGGTACATTTTATTTCTTACCTAAAGGCAAGTCTTCAAGTTGGTACAAATACAGATATCAAACAGATTCTGGGTTCATCTGCACAGGGCCCTGCCGTCTGAGAGAAGCGTTGGGGAAGACTCCGACACTAAGGCAAAAATCTCCCCTCTTTTATACACAAACCTCTCCATAGAAGTAAATGGTGAGATACCTTGCTCTCAATTTCTGAGATGATACTTTCCCACGCGGTCTTATCAGCATGTTTTGGGAACAAGTTCTTTTTCTCATCTCACGGTCGAGATGCCAGTTTCACATCTCCCTGTCGCAATACTTTTCACACCATCTTATGAACTCTGTATGACCTCTGTATCATTTTATACAAAAATTATAAGCTCCATTTTATTCATCTGATCCATCATTCTTTCATTACAAGTGCTGTATTTGATTTAAAAATTGTATCAATTTGTGGCAGGACTCATTGTTCAGACCTGCTTTTTTCAGATTCTCAAATATTAAATCATTTACTTGTTGTTTGGCCTAGTCAGTACCTTTTAGCAGTTTAAGCTGTTTAAGGTATGTAAATTGACCCACCACTATTCCAGTGGATGGATCCCAAGCGGGGACACATATTAACTTACAGGAAAAGCAAGTCCTTGCTCAGCCAGTCATAGATCTTTAAACCAAGCTGGTATTTTTACAGCCTGAGTCCTAAAATCTGGCCTTCCACCCTTCCGGTGGGCATCCAGTGAGGGCTTCTTGCTGTAGTATAATTATACAGAATACATCAGGGACTGAAAATAAAGTATGTCTAAAAATGTAGCAGACAGGAATAAATTTGGCATTGAGGAAAAACAAGTGAAGAGACGCATTGGAGTTTGAAAGTGGGCCCCATCAGTTTATAGTTTAAGACTTAGTATATAGCGGAACCTGGCAAAAGCGGTGTATCTACTAAAACTTAATGGAGGTTCCAGGGAATAAATCAACCCCCAAAGGAAAAGACCTAATGCATTTTTATGGAAGAGGGTATTTCCAGCAGCCAAAGCACTGAACCACAGGGAACTGAACCTTCAAACTCTCTCTCCCATATTACATCATCCACTCCTAGTCACACACATCCAAGCGTATATACACACACACACACAGCCAGATACACAGTACATAGACACAAAGCCAGACAGAGTATAAACACATGTCAGCATTCGTTGTCTTGGTATGGTCCCGGGTCTAGTTCACAGAGGCAGTGGGTTCTCAAAGAATACACAATCACACGGGTTTGGATATATAGAAAGTATATTGTATGTACATATATAGGCTCACAGCACTTATTACAGGTAAATATTACAATGCTGTATCTGTGTGTGTGGGTTTAGATGGGGATCAATGAGAGAAAGGTAAGAATGGGGGGTGCAGAGAAAGAGAAAAGCCTTGAGGTAGGGCTGAAGGTGTGTGTGTGCAGAGAGAGAAAGAAGAGCTGAGCAGAACCATGTGCTTCTGCTTTATATACCTCAAGAACCGAAAAGGATCAAATAACTTATTTCCTTCTCAGCCAAACTCCAGTTTAATTTCCTTGATGTAAGGAAGGTGAGCATTTTCACAGGTTCTTCTCTTTGGAGTCCCCAGTTTTGGAGCCTCTCTGTCTGGCTTTCATTGTTCTCACAGAGAGCCCTGCTCCCAGATGCCCAGAGAGGACAAAGGTATGTTAATCAGGGGTAATTTGAGAAACAAAAGGGCTAGCAGGCAGCTGGGCAGCATTTGGTCCATTTGCCATCCTCAGAGCTTCCTGAGGGTGGGGGTGGGGAGTTATCAGAGGTCTATTTGCCATCTCAGAGCTTCCTGAGGGAGGGGGAGTTATCAGAAGCTAGTTTCATATTAATTTAAGTATGTCCAGCAGTCCTGACATGTATGTCCAGCAATCCTGAGATCTCCACCACTTTTGTGTGGTGTTTTTTTTTTGTGGAGGCAAGATGGAAGCAAACCTGGATACCTGGTCTGTCACTGTAGTGACAACTGTTCATGTTCCCATACCTCCAGTCTATTGTTCCTGCTAGTTCCAACAGGGCCCCTGTCTTGCTTATTCATATCTCCCTTATGAGTCCAAGCCTCAGCTGTCAGGATTGCTGGACAACACCCATTGAAGTAATTCAATGAGACATGCCCTGCGTATTTTCCCTTCCCTCATACCCCCACCCCCCCACAACTGTCACATCTCTGTCCCTGCTGGGCTTATGCATGGTGCTTCAGATGCATGCTCTGTTCTTGCAAATTCTACTGTGAAACCTAATGACTGAACCATATACCTTTGTTAATGGTTGCTCTGCCCTCCCTACTGCCATGTCCATGTTTAATGTACCAACAACCTATAGTGAGTGTATACTACTTCCTGCTTGGACCTGTACATTTTACACTCATAGGTTAAATTTTGCATGTGACCCCCTTCTCTCCAGTAACATTGATATCTGCCTTACTCATGCCTCATACCAGTCAAATGGCAGATTCAGTCAATATCCAGTTACAGGGCCACAATTGTAACACCACTGTATGATTAATGGTACCCAGTTATTCAGCTTATAAATAGCCAAAGTTTATAATCACATATGTTGTAAATCCACTTAAATACCCATAGGAGATTCTCTGGTTACCTTAGCGGTGCTCATTGCTAATATGTAGAGACAGCAATGTGTCCAGCACCCACCTCTTCATCGGTTCACCCAATTAACATGTCAATTTATGCCTATAACTAATTTTAATTCTTATGGTAAGTACTCATTGTTTTTGTACATCAGAACCATGGGTTTGAGTATCCGACACGCATGTTTTACCCATAGACAAGATGTCTCAAGGACAATCCCCCTAAGCCATCATTAGTGCCAGAAAGTAAAAGCAAAGCTGGTGCTAAAGATGCTAATGACGTTACTTACCTGTATTAAATAGTTGGTAACACATTGAGTGTCTATAAATGCTGGACTGGAGGTTAGACTGGTATAACTTAAATATTGTACTGGGAAATGCAGTATAACAACGGGAAACTAGCAACACCTAATGGCTGAACTCTACAGCATTTCTAAGAGTTGCTACTTACCAATAAAACAGGGTAATTCTATAACGAGCAGCTTAGGATAAGTGTTATCAGGTGCTTCTTTCAACACTATCTAATATAATTTGCACCGCCAACACTCTGAAGCTGACTCCGTGGCAGTGTAGCCGTGTATTATTATTATTTATTGCATTTGTACCCCACATTATCCCACCTATTTGCAGGCTCAATGTGGCTTACAGAGTGTTATGACATAGTCATGACAGGATCTTAGATACAATCGGTAGTAAGCAGAAGATGTATAAGGGATTAGAGCAGGAAGTGTTAGGGTGGTGTAAGAGGTGTATTTTGATACTTGGGTGGGTTGGGTGGTGATTTGTGTCATTAAGAGTTCTTCTTGTAGGCTTTGTTGAAGAGATGTGTCTTCAAAGATTTGCGAAAGTTGATTAGATTGTCCATGGTTTTCAAGGCTGTGGGTAGTGCGTTCCATAGCTGTGTACTTCTGTACGAGAAGGTAGTGGCGTATGCCTGCTTCTATTTAAGTCCTTTACAGTTGTGGAAGTTCAGATTGAGGAATTTGCGGGCTGATCTTTTGGCGTTTCTGGGCGGTAGGTCCACTAGGTTTAACATGTAGAGTGGGGCATCTACGTGAATGATTTTGGGTACGGTCATGCAGATCATAAACTCAATGCGTTCCTTGAGAGGGAGCCAGTGTAGTTTCTCTCTTAAGGGTTTCGCACTTTCGTATTTAGTTTTTCCAAATACGAGGGGGGAGCCACGTTGGATCTGGTGCTCACGCATGGGGGGATAGTGTGTCAAATGTCCGAGTGGCTGCGCACCTGGGAAACAGTGACCATCAAACGGTTTGTTTTGATGTAACGACTCATGTGGATGGCGGCCACTCTAAACTCAAAGTCCTGGATTTCAAGCGAGCTGACTTTAACAAAATGGAAGAATACCTGAGGAAGGAGCTGATGGGCTGGGAGGACATACGAGAAGTGGAGGGACAGTGGTCCAGGCTAAAAAAAGTAATAAACAGGGCCACAGACCTTTATGTAAGGAGGGTAAATAGCAAGAGAAAAAGGAAACCGATATGGTTCTCAAAGCAAGTGGCTGAGAAAATAAAGGCTAAAGAGTTAGCGTTCCAGAAATACAAAAAATCTCAAGTAGAGGAACACGGGGAGGAATACCGGATGAAACTGAAAGAAGCCAAGAGAGAGGTACGTCTGGCGAAGGCGCAAGCGGAAGAACAAATGGCTAGAAATGTACGGAGGGGAGACCAAAACTTCTTCAGGTATATTAGTGAAAGGAGAAAGACTAAAAAGGGGATTGTGAGACTAAAAGATACAGCAAAACGCTATGTAGAAAATGATGAAGAAAAAGCCAATTTGCTAAATAGATACTTTTGTTCTGTTTTTACTGAAGAAAATCCTGGGGAAGGACCGAGAGGGACTGGCAACAGTACACCTGAAAACGTGGATAGAGCACCGTTCACGGAAGAGAGTGTATATGAACAACTTGGAAAGCTAAAGGTGGACAAAGCCATGGGGCCGGACGGGATCCACCCCAGAATACTGAGGGAACTCAGAGAGGTTCTGGCAGGTCCTCTAAAAGATTTGTTAATAAATCCTTGGAGACGGGAGAGGTTCCGAGGGATTGGAGAATGGCGGAGGTGGTCCCTCTTCACAAAAGTGGGATGGGAGGGAAGAAGCTGGAAACTACAGGCCGGTAAGCCTCACTTCGGTTATTGGAAAAGTAATGGAAGCCATGCTGAAGGAAAGGATAGTGAATTTCCTGGAAGCCAATAAGTTGCAAGATCTGAGACAACATGGTTTCACCAAAGGGAAGTCGTGCCAAACGAATCTCATTGAATTCTTTGACTGGGTGACGGGAGAATTAAATCAAGGACGTGCTATGGACGTCATCTACTTAGATTTCAGCAAGGCTTTTGACACGGTACCCCACAGGAGGCTCTTGAATAAACTAGAAGGGCTGAAGATAGGACCCGAAGTGGTGAACTGGATTAGGAACTGGTTGACGGGCAGACGCCAGAGGGTGGTAGTGAATGGAGTTTGCTCGGAGGAGGGAAAGGTGAGTAGTGGAGTGCCTCAGGGATCGGTGCTGGGGCCCATTCTGTTCAATATATTTCTGAGTGACATTGCCGAAGGGTTACAAGGTAAAGTTTGCCTTTTTGCGGATGACACCAAGATTTGCAACAGAGTGGACACCCCGGAGGGAGTGGAAAACATGAAAAAAGATCTGAAGAAGCTGGAAAAATGGTCTAACGTTTGGCAATTAAAATTCAATGCGAAGAAATGCAAAGTGATGCACTTAGGGAGTAGAAATCCAAGGGAGGCGTATGTGTTAGGTGGGGAGAGCCTGATAGACACGGACGGGGAGAGGGATCTTGGGGTGATAGTATCTGAGGACCTAAAGGCGATGAAACAGTGCGACAAGGCGGTGGCCGTAGCGAGAAGGTGCTAGGCTGTATAGAGAGAGGTGTGACCAGCAGAAAAAAGGAGGTTTTAATGCCCCTGTATAAGACGTTGGTGAGGCCCCACCTGGACTATTGTGTTCAGTTTTGGAGGCCGTACCTTGCGAAGGATGTTATAAAAATGGAAGCGGTGCAAAGAAAAGCTACGAGGATGGTATGGGAGTTGCGTTCCAAGACGTATGAAGAGAGACTTGCTGACCTGAACATGTATACTCTGGAGGAAAGGAGGAACAGGGGTGATATGATACAGATGTTCAAATATTTGAAAGGTATTAATCCGCAAACGAATCTTTTCCGGAGATGGGAAGGTGGTAGAACGAGAGGACATGAAATGAGATTGAAGGGGGCAGACTCAGGAAAGATGTCAGGAAGTATTTCTTCACGGAGAGGGTGGTGAACGCTTGGAATGCCCTCCCGCGGGAGGGGGGGAGATGAAAACGGTAACGGAATTCAAGCATGCGTGGGACAGGCATAAAGGAATCCTGTGCAGAAGGAATGGATCCACAGAAGCTTAGCTGAAATTGGGGGGGGGGGGGAAGAGGGGTTGGTGGTTGAGAGGCTAGGATGGGGGAGGGCAGACTTATACGGGGTCTGTGCCGGAGCCGGTGATGGGAGGCGGGACTGGTGGTCTGGAGGTGGGAAATACTGCTGCACAGACTTATACGGTCTGTGCCCTGAAAAAGACAGGTACAAATCAAGGTAAGGTATACTGTACAATATGAGTTTATCGTGGGCAGACTAGATGGACCTTTCAGGTCTTTTTCTGCCGTCTCTATGTTACTATGTTACTATGAGTCTGGCTGCGGTATTCTGAGCTGTTTGTACGCTGGCTGCAAAGAGCAGACTATTAAAAAAACTCCAAAGTGTTACAGTAGTCCAGATGATTACCATTGACTGTACCAGGGTACGGAAAATGTTTCTCGGGAAGAATTACTCTTTTGGTGACTCCAAGAATCTTCAGATTTTCTGAAATGGGAAGAGTGCAGTATGGAGTGGTTATAGGGAGTCGTTGTTTGTGTTGTAGTGGGAAGTGAGTACTAGGCATTGAGTTTTTTCTGCATTGAGTTTTAGCTGGAATGAATCTGCCCAGGAGTGCATGATTCGGAGGCTTTGGTTGATCTCGTTGGTGATTTCGTTTAGGTCATGTTTGAACGGGATGTAGATCGTGACATCGTCTGCATATGTAGTGTTCGTAGGGTTCGTAATCGCAATCCCGATCAGTGCCCCGCCCTCAAGGGAACTCTGTATAGTTGCCAGGGAAAGAAACGCAACGTCAGAAGAAGAAGTTACCAACCACAGGCAATCGCTCTCAGTTTCCGTAAACAGGAAATGAGGGCAGGACCAGAGGAACAGCTGAAACCACAGCCTGTCTGAAGCGGCATCTGTACTTGCTGCACTTTAAAAAGTTTTACCTCCTGCTCGGCCGCCAACACTAAACAGCAGACGTCCTCCTTGCACTCACAGGCCACAGACACAGAGGGAGGGAGGCGCTGGGCAGCGGAAATCGGAGGAGAGGGGAGCGCGGATAGAGGGCGGGTCCTGAGACGAGAGAGAGGGGGAGGGGTCCAGAGATGAGAGGGGGAAGAGAAGGGGAGGAGGAAGGGAGGCGGGAGAAGAGGAGGGAGAGAGGGGGCCCTGGAACCTTGCTAGCGCTCGTTTCCTTTCTGTTCGAAACAACCCTCTTTTACTATTCTATTTAAAACTCACTTAGACTATGAGCATTTCTGCTCATTCCTTTCCATATGTTAAGTAAAAAGATTCAAGACTTGCAAAGCCTGAAGTTTCAGGCAGACTTGGCTATTGTTGCTATTACAGAGACATATTTCAACGATTCCCATGAAAAGGATGCGACCATGCCAGGCTATAATCTTTTTAAGGAAGGATAGGGAGGGCCGAAGAGGTGGAGGAGTGGTACTGTGGCAAAACAATATCAGAGCGGCTAAAATGGAGGGAACCTGGGTTCGGCTCAAAAGGAGAAGCTGGACAAGAACCTGATTGGAGACATCCATAGATGCACAGCAGCTAAACAGTTTGGTGCAAGAGTCCTGACCTTTAGACAGCAGTGTGAGTGGCCAATGTCTGTCCGGGGACTTCTTTATGCTGCTGGAGAAGGCTAGATAAATGCAATTCACTCTATTAAAAATGTTACAAGAAAAGAAAGCATGCTAGGGATTATTAGGAAAAGGAGGCAAAGTAAGACCATATAATGCCTGTGTATCATTCCATTGTGCAACCTCACTGACTATTATTTTCAATTCTGGTTACCGTAAGTGTTATGTTATATGGATCTTCTATTCCATAACAACTGGTAGTAATTCTATGTGGATCACAATCAAAAAGAGACAACAGAACAATCGGGGGCATAGTTACAGGGGGGGGGGGCACCCCAGAGTGCTACACCCCAGCCAATGAAAATTCAACATCCCCTTTGTTCCTTCCCTGCACCCTTGCGTTTCAAGTGCTTCTCACCCCTCCCGCAGTTCCGGCACTGCCAAGTTTTTCTTACCCCCCCCACCCCAGCGATGCTTGCACCTTAATGCTATTATGCTGCTGTGCAGGAGCTCCACACAGTGTGTCAGGGTCTTCCCTCTACCATGTCTCACCCACTGATGCAACTTCCTGTTTACGCAGGCTGGGCGGGACCTGGAACAGAGAAGGATCCGACACAGCACACAGGCCTGTGTGGAATTCCTGCTGGGCAGCTATGATAGCATGAAGTGCAAATGCGGCAGCGGGGATGTGGAATTCCTGCTGGGCAGCTATGATAGCATGAAGTGCAAATGCGGCAGCGGGGTGGGGGGGGGGGGGGGTTAGGAAGTGTGGAGGTGGCAGTGCCAGAACTGTGGGAGGGGTGAGAGGTACAGGACATGCATGCATGTGGGAGATTGGAAGGAAGGGAAAGAGAGGCACTGGGCATGTAAGGAGGTACGGGAGGGAAGGGATAGAGATGTGGAAATGCGAGGGGAGTGAAGGGAGAGAGTTGCTGGATGTGTGGGTGAGGGAAGGTGCTGGGTATGCAAGGAGGCTGCAGCGAAGGGAGAGATGTGCTGGATAGGTGGGTGGGAGAGTGGGATGGAAATGAAAGAGGTGCTGGATACGTGGGGGGGGGGGGGGACTAGAGTAAAGGAAGAGGTGCTGGATATGCAGGCGAGGTCTGGAGGGAAGGGGGAGATGGAATGAAGGGATGTTGGACCAAGTGATAAAGGGAGGGGATCAAATGCTGAGTCCACAGTGGGAGAATGAACCAGATGCATAAGGGGGAGGGACGAGAGGTGGTGAGGAGCTGGTTGGGGTGGGGACAGAGAGGTATAGAAAAACAGAAGGGAGATGATGGGCATTGGGTGGGAGCATGGGGACAGGGACACAGGTGAGATGCTATATTGGGATGGCATATGGGAATAGAGATACAAAGGACATGGGGGGGGTGAAGATATGGGAACAGAGATACAATAGACATGGGGGGGGTGAAGATATGGGAACAGAGATACAATAGACACAGAGGTGAGATACCAGACAAGGAGGAGAATAAGAACACAGAAGGGAGATGCTGGACAAGGAAATATAGAGACACAGAGATGGGAGATAGATGGTGGACATGAAGAAATGTCAAATGGACAGGAAAGACAGAAGAAAGCAAAGACCAGAGACTGGGACCAATATGATTTGAAAAGTAAAATGACCAGACAACAAAAAGGTACAAAACTATTTATTTTCTAGTTTATGATTAGAATATGTCAGACTTGGCATGTACATCTTGCCAGAGCTGGTGTTAGACATGGCTGAGGCCCAGTGCAGAAATCTGGGAAGAACCCCAAGCCCACTACCAGGGTGCACCTTCTTCAGCTTCTGACAGGCTTAGGGCTCTGTCTGGCCAAAGAGCCAAGCGCAATTGCCCTAGTTGCACACACCCGCCCCCCACCCCAAACACCATCCCTGGCATTATATTTTGCACACAAGGAAATACCTTTCTTGTTTCTCTAGGGT